>NC_028644.1:10063249-10368929 GCF_001406875.1 Solanum pennellii | reverse complement strand
CTCTCTTCTCAGCCGCACCCATACTCCAATTTTTTTGAAAAATAAATTAATATTTTTGAAAATTAAAAATTAATATTTAGCACAATTTATAATTTTGAGTAGAAGTGAGAAGTGAGAAGTGAGTGATCTATTATGAGTCTATATGGATACTCATATTTATCCATTTTGACTTTATTGTAGGAGCCCTTAAAATAGCTCCAAGTCATTAAATATGAGTAAATTGTACTCATTTCATTAGTATGGACTGAAATTGCCACCCCTATCTCGAAGTAAAGGGCGTTTATAGACACATAAATTTTATTACATTAAGATTCATACGAAATTTGAATTATATTCATATGCATTTGGGTTAAATGAATAATTTGGGCTTTACAAATTATTAAGTCCACTCTATTGAGTTCAAGTCCAACGTTTATTCTACCTTGAAGCTCAAATTCATGCCACGTGTCATAGTGACAAGACATTCAAGACCCACAAAATGGTGCCACATGTCCAAAATAAATGAGGTGATAGTCCCAGTCAAATTTATGAACCAATCACAGTCTGTCAAGTGTCAAATGACATCCTTTACCAATCATAAACAATTATGTCCACCCCCTACAACTATAAATAAGGAATAAACATGACATTCTAAGGGACATTCTGAAAACTCTTCAACAAACATTCTGCAAGGATTTGAGAAAGTTACAACACAAACTACATAACTCTTTGAAGTTGTGGTCAATAGAGTTCTTCCAGGAGATCGACTTGAAACGACAAAACGCTTCAAGATTAACCACATCTCAAGGAGGTCTACATCATCCAACGATTCGAAGACCCTTGAACCTTGGAGAAGTTTTGGTTAAGAAGAATCAAGTAAACAATAAGATTGTACTCACACAATTCAATAAAAATCACATTTTTCGTTTAGTTATTGCTTGCAGTTAATTTTCACCATTAATGAATATTTGTTGTAAATAGATGTCAATTTTAAAAATGTAAAATTTTAGTAGAAGAGTATAATTCAAAAAGTAACAATCATAAAACATAGTATTTTGTATTTAAATGATACATAGAAATGAGAATAGAGAATTAAATGAAATAAAATAAAGTAAAGTCCCGAAATGAAACTTGAGGACAAGTTAAGAGTTATTTAATGGGAAAATTGTATATAATGACAATTAATAAATCAAACTTAATGTTATAACCACAATTTGATTTAATTGTGCCCTGTAGCAAACTGTTTGTCAGTCGCCTCTCTCCCTCAAACTCTGGCTCGCCCACTCNTTCTCGAAATAAACGAAAAGGAAACGAAAGATGAAACATAAATCATGGATCAACTAAGCCCTCTTGGGGACTTTCTTAAAGAGGAACCTCATGTAAATACCATGGAATAAGGTTTGATCCCACCTTATCCGGTAAGTTACCTAACAGAACTTGAAACTTTGGCTCATTTTCTTTATTCTTTAACCTGGGTATGACTGCTTGACTCACCAACCTTCAAGTCTTCCTTATATATATATATATATATACATACATACATACATACATACATATATACACTTATAATTATATAATACAAATATTCCCCTACCCAATTTTATTTTGTCTTTCTATCTTTCTCGTTTTATATAAACACAAATTGTACAATTGATCTTTTGTATACAATTGTTTTTTTATATATGTAGCGAATTATACAACTAATTTCTTTGTATATGTATAACAAATTATTTAACTATTTTTTTTTGTATATATACAACAAAATAAAAAAATATATATTTTTTATGGAACAGAGTTATGCAAAGTATAACTATAACATATGATTTTTATGTTTGCCGTTAAAAATACTCTTTTTAAATCACGCCAAAGAAAATGACACTTTCACCCTTAGTATCGCACGTGTCAGCTTCTCATTAGAGAGAAGCATGATATTACAATGAGTGAGCAAGTAGAGAAGCAGTCTATACAACAAGTACAATGTCCAACATGTGGCTCAAAGCTTCTCACTTCATACTTTCTTCCCTGTCTTTTGCTCTTTTCTAATCTTTCCTTAGATTAAATCGCCCCCAACCCCCTTGAGCACTTTGTTTTCTTCGCCCCAACTCATTTTTTTCTCTATACACTGAGAATATATTTATAGTTGTAAGGGTCATTTGAATCATCATTCTGATCTGCATTTTCTCTTCGTTTGTTCGAATCAAGAAGCCAATTTTCTTTGTGGGGTTTACTAGATGGCTGCTATTATACAAGGAATTGGTGCTGCTACTGCACTAACATCAGCCAATTCTTTGGATACCAAGAAGTCACTTTTCGCTAATTCTCGCAGATCTTTGTCAGGTTTGTTGCAATTTATTAGTCTTTTAGCTAGTATTCGAAATTGGGTTTTGTTAGTATTGCTTAAATTTATGTTCTTTTTTTGTTTATTGTGTTTGTTTGGTTCTCTTTTCTGATTCAGGGTTTATCTAATCTTTGTGTCTTACGGTTGTTTTTGATCGGAAGTATTAATTGGTCCACTAAAAGAATGTTTTATTTTCCAGTTAGTGCATGTTTACTCTCCAAATTTCAGTCATTTATCTTCCATTGGTTTGCAGAGAGGAAAGGAAAATTATTTGTGGCTAGATCTGATGGGCGTTTGAGCAGTGGTTTGAATGGACGTGGAGGAAGAGCTGAACAATTAATCACTAATGCTGTTGCTGTTAGTATTCTTTACTCTCTCATTATAATTGTGATGCATATGATTGATTATTTACTAGTAGAAATGTGCTTAAATTAGTAAATTTTGTTTTCTTTTAGACTTTGAGATTTGGTGTTGCATGTAATTCTTTTACAGGCAAAAGAAGATGCTGCTGCAGCTTCTACTTCATCCAAGCCAGGGTATATTTACTTCTTCTCTAAGTTGTACTTGCATATCTTTACAGTTTAAATTGCTTCCTTCTGGTTGCCACTTCATTTCTCTCTCCTTATGTGAAACTTTATGTACGCGTGGTGGCTTGTCAGCAGGTGAGATTAGTTTTTTTCTTTAAAAATATCTTGATTAAGTTGGGCAAGGTTACATTCTTGTCTTGTAAAGGAGGTTGGCTGGTAGGATTATGGTTTTCTTTTATTGTATGATTAAATTCAGCTGCTAATCTCGATGGTGTTGTCAAAGGAAATAGAGAAGTTAATAGAAGTTGCTGTTTTGCTTCAGATTATGCTAATTCATCCTGTGATAAACATGTCTAGTTCTCCTCCTTGTTCTGAATTGTGATAGCAGAAACAAAAGAAAGAGTGATGGTGGGAGTGATGTGTTCTTTTTTGTTTGGATTAGTACTGGCGATATAAATAAAAAAGAAAAGAAAAGAAAGAAAGAAAGGATGGGCTACATAGTGAACAAAAGTTCAACCCCTCTTTCCAACCAAAAAGTAGGCGTACATAGAGAAATTCATTTTTAGTATATCTTATATTTAAGCTACAGGTCTCCCGTAGACTTGAAAAAAAGAGTTACTCTTTTATCACTTTTCTTTTTCTGGTACTTCCAATTATTAATTTATTATTTGCTCAAAATTTTTGAAGGTTCTTATTTGCTGTAATTTTTTGCTATGTTTATGGTCAAAAGAAATGATTTCCATAGCAATTCCAATAACACTTCTTTCAATAAGTATATAATTAAACTTTTTTCTAGTCATATCGTTTGGTGTTGGGGATGGGATATGTATGAGAAAACTTATCCCATCGTTGCTGTATAAATGGTGAGATAAATAATTCAAAAGACTAATTAATATCCCTAACAAAAAGAATGATAAAATAGCCCTGTTGTTTATCCTGGGATTATTATCATCTATCCCTCATACAAAGTGACCCCTAAGAGATTACAATGACAACAAACCCAGTGTAATTCCACAAGTGGGTCTGGGAGGGCAAATGTACGCATACCTTCTCTCTATCTTTTAGTAGAGAGGTTGTTTCCAATAGACTCTCGACTCAAAAGTAGTGTAATTAAAGCATGATAGAAAAGAAAATAACAACTGCAAAATAGCAAGATAAATGAAACACATGAAGTAATATGTAGTAGAAAAAATGGAGAATAAGAATTTAAGTCTTGGTGAAACATTTTGTCACACAGTACTTTGGACACAAGTGCCCGTTTCATCATTAATCTTCCCATTTCCTTGGATTATAGACCCAATATACTTGAAACTCTCCCTTGGGTATGACTTGTGTATCAATCTTCACTTCCATCCCCTCCTCCACTATAGGCATTGTGTCATTGAACTTGCAGTCCAGGTACCATTGGCGTAGCCACATGGTTGTACACCCTTCGTTGGAAAAAAAATATCGTACATAGTACATACAAGTAAGTATATACAAGAAAATGATACATCAAATGATTAAATAACATATTTTGGACACCCTTAAGATAACATGCTGTTAATGCCCAATATTTTCACCTCCTTTGAATGAGGAAGTGTTCATGTGTTCGAATCTCACTAGCACTACTTTTTGAAACGAGCTTTTGTTGTGCTATTTCTGGACACCCTTCTGGTTCCTCCACTGCCAGTTACTCTATTTTAATCCTACGTTTGCTTAACCTGAAACCTTTAGATTCTAGGGTCTGTCGCCAAACTTCTAGTCTATCATTAACTCCACCACGCGTCTCATAGATATCAATACAGATCGATACTATGTCATTTGCGAATAACATACATCAAGATGCCACCCCTTAAATACGCCACGTCTATTCGTCCATCACTTTGGCTAAACGAATTGCGATGTATGATTGAAGTGTCCAACAAAATAATGTACACCACATGCTAGCCTGGACTTCGGATTTAGAGGTTGTGATAGGTGGAGTTTTCTAAGTTAAGTCATACACTCACAAGATATTTGTGAGGGAGGAGTCTGACTTTCCGCACTTATCAACCTGGAATCCTAGGAAGGGAAGATGTTTTTCTCTTCTTGCCTAGAAACAAGAGAGGTAATGTCTGACATCTGAAGATCCAAGGCAGAAAAGATTGTCTGTCAATTTGTGTTTGTCAAGAAGATGTGGACCATCTCCTATTGCAGTGTGCTGCTGCTACTAGTTGTAGTTAATGGTTGTGAACTGGTCCAAAATGCCATGGACAACGTTGGGCACATCAATGAATTTGTTGTGCAACTGGACTTTCAGAAGAAGGATGGGAAGACATAGGCATGGTGCACCTTTAGCCCTAGTGTGAGCTCTTTAGAAGGAGAGCAATCGGAGAGTGCTTATAGACTGATTTGACTATCCAACTCTAAGAGATTGACTATCCAAAAAGATAAAAAATAAACCTAAGATGTTGCTGCAACTATACAACTATTTTTCGAAGATTAATTCGTATTTCTAGCTTGTAAGTATTTGACGGAATTTTAGTGTGTGTCCTTATCATTTATTTAATTTCATATACACTAGACACAGAGGCGAATCGATGATTTCGAGTCTCTCGGTGCCAAGTAGGTTCATCAGTTAAATTAATTTTAGGCTTCAATCGAATTATTCATCTTTCCGGTCTATGAAATATGAACAATAATGAGATGATGATTTTTGTATTATATATACTACAAATTCTTTGCGCATGGGTCATGCTAATCTTCTCCGCATTATTTCAATTTTATTAGATGTCTGCATCGAAGCAAAAGTTTATCGTTTTAATTTAGATGCTCTTGTTGAAAGTCGAATTCAAGACCGACAACGGAAGATTTTTTTTTCTCACTTATATTTGGGGAAAATCACTTTAGCTCAATTGGTTGACTATTTGAACTCTCACCTTACCATTTTCCCTTCCCTTCCCTACCTCCATATAAAAATACAAATTTTCACCCCACATTTGATTGAGATCATAAAGTAAACAAAGTTAAAACTTTCAATTATACTATAAATATCATAAATATTCATCATTCATTTATAATTGTACTCGACAAGTTTTTACATTTTGAAAACGATCAATGACGATATCGATGCTTATATTTATAAATGGATCACGTTTTATTTAACACGCTAGTCCAATATACTTATAAATTACTACTCCATATTAAGACAACTATTAGAAACAAACAAAAAAAATAATGTGTCGCTATCATATTAAGGAAGCAAGTTAAAATTGCAAAAGGCCCTCAGCGAGCAAGTTAAAATTGCAAATTAAAAAACTCCTAGGGCCTCAGCGAGATTCGACCTCGCGATCTCCGTATTAGAATATGACCCTTAGCCAGCCACGCCACAAGGACTTTTGGTTCCCTGGGTGGCACGTTTAATATTTGTAATTATATTGTAGATATATACCTCTATATATTAGAGTTTCCGTCGAAGCCTGTGGGTGGTGTGGCACCCCCACGAACCTTAGTAGATCCGCCCCTGACTAGACAGCTACCATAAGGGCACAACTATATTGAATTCTTAAAATGCATTGTACCTTGCACTCCATTTTACTGCTTGCTGCTTGGATCTTGTCATGTGACTGGCTCACAAAAAGAAGAGAAAGAATGCAACTATAGGATCTCAGAGAGAAACACCTGAGACCAACATAAAATGTGTCTCTCTTTTGGGATCTCATCGTCTCCTATTCTTAATGATAAAACAAATTCTCTTCAACTTTATATGGATTCATAGAGGCCCTTGCTAATAGTGTTTGTCAACCCTTGTTTATTTTAGATCCTTACTTAAAGGCCAAGTTATTGCCTTTTTGTATTTGTAACTTCTTACCGACCTATCACTCCAACACAAATCTACTTTTACGTATGGGGATGTAGGTCAATAACACTTTGTTAGTGTTACCCTAATTTATTTTAGATCTGTACTTAAAGGCCAACTTATTGCCTACTTGTTTTATTTGTTCGAGATTTTACGGTATGTACATAATGCACATACATAAATGAACTATAAGACAATATGTATTATTGTACTTGTACACATCATATGTGTAGTGATTGTTATGTGTACTTGCAATAAAATTGTGCCCAAGTATTTCTTGTCTTGATGTGACTTCATTTTTATGCAAGCTTTTTCTAATATCTAGTAATTCTTGTAGAAATGGCAATTGAGGTTTTGTACTCCTAAAGTTAACACAAAATAGAAAACAATAACTGCAAGAACTTCCATTAGACTTATCTCTTTTTTTTTTTGTGTGGCATACCTCTAAGAAAGAAACTCATCTATTCCAATTCAAATATGATGATTCACCATTGTTGGTCGATGGAGTTTGGACTTGTCATGTATGTGAATTACCTGATTTACACGTCAACACCATATCAGTTCAATTTGGGTCAAAGACATTTAGGTATTATAACAACATAAAGCAAAATGGCAAATTGATCATCCATATGGAAGATGTACTCAGAAGTATCATTAAGAAAGGTGCTTCGAGATTTGCTTTCTTGGTGTAATGTAGAATAGAGATTTATGATATGATGGAGGCCTCTGTTCCTTTTATCAATGATGCTGAGGGGAAATCAAATACTTTATTGAGTTCTGTGAAGAAGTGTTTACCAATTATTTGATCTGAAAGGGGGGACCAAGCAGTTCTGTATACTGCTACAAATGGTTAGGGTTAGTGCTGAGCCTTGAAAAGTTTGGTGCCACTGTATGTGTATGAGATGAAACTAGTGTTTGGCCATAAGATATGTGTATGAGATGAAGCTAGCGTTTGGCCATAAGATTTCCACATATTTTTGACATATTATTTGGGTCAAAATTTGGGTGAAATTTCAACATGTGTTTGACCATTGTTTTTGGGAAACGTATTTAACTTTTTTAGGAGATATGATTTATACCCATATCAAAACTAACCATAGGTTTGTAGTACAAGTAAATTGGATGTTTGTTCCAACAAATAACAAGTAGTGTGCAGGACATTAGAGCAATATGGTAGTTCAGAGTGAGTTAGTTCAACAAGTATCATTCCATACATTGTGAAGTAGACAAAGCACATGACGTTATTACCCTTAGCCAATTGTTCATCATTTCATCAATAGTCATATCATTACTTTCATATTCACGGAATATTCTATCACTACTTGGGTGTTTACGGAAAAATTATGTAAATATAGCGCAAACAACTACTGTAGAGGGTGTTTTTGTAAACGATAAAGTTTGGTATAGAATTTAAATTTTTAAAAGATTCCAAATAATGAGATTTGACCCAAAACTAGTTTTTTCTAGTATTTGGGAATTTGGGTTATTTGCCAAATAATGACAAAATGACAAATTGTATGGACAAACATTATTTGCCAAATTTGCCCCCAAATTTGACTTGGGAAATCTATGGCCAAATGGGTCAGAAGAGTGCTCTCTGAGATGGGAACTAGAGCAGTAACTAAGCCTGGGGCATGGGTGTTGCTTTGGTACTTCCGACAGTAGAATGTTCTCTTTGTATGGGAGAATATCCTAAGCGGAAAAATAGAAATGTCCGAATGGGTCATGCAAACACACTAGAACAAGTATGCTGCTAGGAGGAACAAAAGAAGCATATGAATCAGAACTTTACCTTTGAATCAGTGCAGTTATTGTAGAAACACAATTATGTGATAGTTGTGGAGAACTAAAATTCATTGTTTGGAAAACAATGGGCTCAGGGCTGAACCAAAGGTTTGTGTTTATAAGTCTATTGACTGAAGTTAGAATTCCATTAGTGTATGACAGAGTTAACAAAATAAGCATAGGAATCAGAACTTTACCTTTGAATCACGGCAGTTAATGTAGAAACACAATTATGTGATAGTTGTGGAGAACAAAAATTTATTTTTTGGAAACAATGGGCTGAACCAAAGGTTTGTATTTGTATGTCTATTAACTGAAGTTAAAATTCCATGAGTGTATGACAGAGGAAAAGTTACCCTGTGAGTGTCGTGATCTATGTTCATATAATAACTGGTTAAGCAATCTTAATTTTTACCATCAGAGGTCCCTCTGAAGATTGTCATCGATGTCTTTACTCTTGTCGAGCGGAGTTGTTCAGAAGGAAGGCTTACATCTTATATAGGGAATTTGGCTCCCTTTCATACTTCAACTCTTCGGAACTTTGATATTTTCTTTCTGCTTTGTCGAATTTTGAGGTTCTAATTACATGAATTATTTGGGCCACCAGAAGCTAGTAAAGAGCTCGTATAGTTCTGATGGCAGTCATAACAATTATTATCTTTGGATGTAAATGAGTTACCTTTGCTTCTTTGATGGGGTCTTCCTAATTAATGGGGATGATTATGTTCATGTTCAAAAGAATTTTCTGTGATTGTGCTTGTTTAATCATTAAACTTTAGCGTCAACCACTTGCTACTGCACTGCCCTGTTGCCTCAGACCTCTGGAATATGTTATGTTGTTTTTTTGGTCTATCCTGGGTCAGGGATGCCTTAAAAAGTTGGAGTTCATGGTAAGTTGACAACGCAATCAAGTGTATGTCGATGATGATCCCTGGTGCTCTCTTTTGGTATTTACGGAAAGTGGAACGCAAGATGTTTTGATGGAATTTCCACTTCTAGAAATCTTTTGCGAGACAGATGTCTAGTTAGCCTTTTTAGCTGTCCAAATTGACCCATGTAAATAATTTAGACCTATTCTTGGATTTTGTTAGCTCATAGTTTAAAAAGAGGCTACAAATCCTTTTTTGTGAGCTTAACTGCTCTCTCCTTGTAATGCTAGCATCTTGTTGATGTCTTTAAAAGAATCTATCTTACTTCATAAAAAAGAAATCATTAAACTTGCATCATTGAATAGATCTCTGTTGGCTGGTTGGATATACACCTTTATTCACAATTTTTTTAATCGTCGATCATGGTGTGAACTATATTATTTACTGCCCAACTGCTCGCTTGCTGATTGTTCTTTATCCAGCTCGCTTGTTACTTGATCTCACCAGTTGTTTGATTGAATGTACATCTTTAGGCATGAACTGTTGCTCTTTGAGGCCCTCCGCGAAGGCCTTGAAGAAGAGATGGACAGAGATCCCACTGTTTGTGTAATGGGTGAAGATGTCGGTCATTATGGAGGTTCGTACAAGGTGACTAAAGGGCTTGCCCCAAAATATGGTGATCTCAGGGTTCTTGATACTCCTATTGCTGAGAACTCTTTCACTGGTATGGGCATTGGAGCTGCAATGACTGGCTTGCGTCCAGTTATTGAGGGAATGAACATGGGATTTCTTCTTCTGGCCTTCAACCAGATATCTAACAACTGCGGTATGCTCCACTACACATCTGGTGGCCAGTTTAAGATACCAGTTGTCATCCGAGGTCCTGGTGGAGTTGGTCGACAGCTTGGAGCAGAGCACTCTCAACGCCTTGAGTCATACTTCCAGTCAATTCCTGGAATCCAGATGGTCGCCTGTTCAACCCCCTACAATGCTAAGGGCTTGATGAAGGCAGCTATCAAAAGTGATAACCCTGTGATTCTGTTTGAGCATGTTTTGCTCTACAACCTCAAGGAAAGAATTCCAGATGAAGAGTATGTGCTGAATCTTGAAGAAGCAGAGATGGTACGACCTGGGGAGCATGTAACTATTCTAACTTATTCCAGGATGAGGTATCATGTAATGCAGGCTGCCAAGACACTTGTGAACAAAGGCTATGATCCCGAGGTCATTGATATTAGGTCTCTGAAACCATTTGATCTTTACACCATCGGGAAGTCAGTGAAAAAGACTCATCGTGTGCTCATTGTCGAGGAATGCATGCGCACAGGAGGTATTGGGGCCAGCTTGACAGCCGCTATAACTGAGAACTTTCACGACTATCTAGATGCCCCAATCGTATGTCTGTCGTCACAGGATGTGCCAACCCCTTATGCTGGGACGTTAGAGAACTGGACTGTTGTCCAACCTCCCCAGATTGTTACTGCAGTTGAACAGCTTTGCCAGTGATCAAGTGGTAGAAGTTTTATGATAATCATGCCATTATGTTCAGTTGCTTATGTCATAATTTAGGGCTCAACTTCTGATCGATTTTTATTGTTTGATTTTGCTAGAGATTTTATTTTTTGGAACTTGGGAGTCCCAGTTAAGGTGAGATGTTTGTTTTGCCTTCTACCCACACCGAAATGGTGCTTGGAATCTTTATGTACTGGTAAGGTAACTAGACTTCATGGAAACATTATCATTGTTTCGTTTCGTTAAAGATAAAGGTTTAGGTCTATTTTATAATCAAAGCTGGAGTTGTCCTACATTGCTGAAAGTATTAAATTTATGTCTTCCAACTAAATACAGATGTTTGGAGCTCTGCTTTGCCAGAGCTAGAAACAGTTTGTGAAATTCTTACGTAATAGCATTCAATTTAGTCTTATTAGAGTTAAATCCGTGAATTATCTGGTGAGGGTTTTCTATGCGTCTGTAACTTGTCACTAAACCAATGACCCATTATTAATTAGTCTTTTCTAATGTGTGAAGGAAATTTCCGCGTAAAATAAGTGGATGTTTTACTTACTTTATGGCGTTTTGTAAGCAAGCAAAAACATTTGTATATAATGTAGGTAAACACTACAAGGCTGGGGTGTGGGAGTGGTGTAGATGAGTGTGAAGGGTGGGGGAGGAAACAATTAATGTGGAATGCCACCATGGAACTTGGTTTACCTCTTTGGGGAAATTGTTGTTTTTTTTTTTGTTTTTTTTTTGTAATTTGGAAGGTATTTGTTTTTCTACAGAAAATATTTTAACAAGATTTTGACCAACAAAACGCTGAAAAAAATATAAAACTTTTTATGGAAAATGTTTTTACTATACCGTACCAAATAACCCCTATTTAAAATGACCATACTGGATTTCTAACAATAGCCAACTTTTAAGCTGTATAATTTTTGTTTAGAATGAGGATGGAATTTAAAAGTTAGTTTGTACTTGAATGAGGATATAAAATTACTCTCTTCCTAGGATTAGATACAAGTTGTATGTATTACTACTAAATTTTAATGAAACGAGATGACAAATTTCATTATGTTCATAGCTAATAAATCAAATAAGATGTTTTCTTACCTTGAGACTCTTCAAACTCCGATTACATTAGTTTGAAAGCCAACTGTAGTATCATCCTCTGCTTGTCCTCCATCAAGAATAGAGTTTTTTAATGACTTAAGGCACCTTTGACAAAAAGACAGAGGCAGGACTACATACTTGACAATAGACACAGTATTATTATTCGACCTATATTAATTGTCCCACACTGATTGAAAGAATGAGGTGTTGATCTTGCACATTTTGAGAAAATTCTAATTGATTTAGACTACTAATCGTGTGACTTAATCCACAATTAACAAGGAGGGAAAGGAGAGTTGCACTAACAGAGTGTTGGGAATCCGTCGGTGAATACAAGATTAAAAGGAGCAATTAAACCAAGAAGTTGGGATTAAAGCACTTGCGAGGCGCAATACAACCACCATGTTTATGCACAACATAAAATTTTCATTGTCGAAAGATTTTTACTGGACAAACTAATTATGCGGTCGTGATTCACGAGATAAAAAAGGTAGAGCTAAGATTTTACCCGAATAAATTCAATGAAGAAATAAAATTTACTATTTGATCATAAACTTTGGATAAAATTTTGAAAATCTATCTTTGAAAATATTGAAAGTTTCAAAATTTGGTTTAAATTACTTTTTGATAGAATATTCACGTTCACTCACAAAAATTTGATTTATATTCAAATAAAATGTTTGTTCAAATATAAATTCAAATTTCAAAATATGACAACTTCATAAACTCAAATTTTCAAATTTCAACTTTAAAATTTATGTCCAAAAGGGAATATCATGCTTGACACTTTGTCGTTCTCATGGTTGGTTTGAATTTCCAAACACCTCTACTTTGAATTACGAGTGTGAATCAATCTCATATGACCTCATTTAAGGAAATACTTACAATTAAAGGTGTGTCGATGACAAATTTTTTACAACACCATGTTAAGGTAGTATTGTTTCAATGAATGGTGGGGACCTTGAATCAGGATATGACATAAAATTACTCTATTCCTCTAGGATAAGATACATGTTGTACTATTACTAAATTCTAATATAACGAGAAAACGAATTTCATTATGTTTATAGCTAATAAGTCAGATAGGATGTTTTCGAATTTCATTATGTTTATAGCTAATAAGTAAGATAGGATGTTTTCTTACCTTGAGACTCTTCTAATTATGATTATATTAGTTTGAAAGCCAGTTGGAATATTATTCTCTGCTTGTCCTCCAACCTGAGTAGAGTTTTTTTTAATGACTTAAGGGTGCTTTTGACAAGAAGACATACATACTTGAACATGGACACAATATTATTATTCGACCTATTTTAAATTATCCCACATTGATTGAAAGAATAAGGTGTCCATCTTGGACATTTTGAAAAATTCTAATTGATTTAGACTACTAACTGTTTGATTTAAATCCACAATTAGCAAGGAGGGAAAGTAGAGTTGCACTAATATAGAGTTGGGAATCTGCCGATGAATCCAAGATTAAAAGGAGAAATTAAACAAAGAAGTTGGGATTAAGACACTTACGAGGCGCAAATAGAGCCGTCAATATGGACTAGGCCCGTTGGGCCGCCCTGCCCTAACCCGTGATTTAATAGTGTTGAACTATGATTTATTTGGAGTCCATTTAAAAAATTTTTTTTTTAGCCTGACCTAAATAAGTCTGTCGATTTGGGGAACTTGAAAAATATGGATAGGCCCGGCTCGTGGGCCAACTAAAAATTGATTATAAAAAAAAGAGTATTAAAATAACAGGAGTCTACACTCAAAATATGTTTAAAGTTTAAAATGTTACAATCAAAATACAAATTATGTTTATTAAATATGTGTTAGATAAAACAAAAAATTCCTATAATTTTTAGGGAATCACTACATAGGTCATAACGTATGGAATATTATAATAGTTTTTGTGTTTTCTTATATCATCTGAAAATAACTAGGTTAATATTTTTATTTAGCTATGTATTTTTACTTGAATCAAATTTAATAAATATATAGACGTATTTATTTGTGTATTTGATTAACAAATGGTAACACTAACCCCATGTAATATTGTCTTGTAAATATTTATGATAATATTTTAAAATTATAATTTAATTTAAAAAATCATTAAAAAAAATATACTTTAAAGAAAAGAGGGATGGCCCGGCAAAGCCTGTAGCCCACACACTTGTGGGCTGAGCCAATTATTTTCTGGCCCACATAAAATAGGCTAGTCTGACCTTACCCGTCAAATTGCAAAGCATGTATGGATTAGACTGGATGGGATGGGCAAGCCCATATTGACAGTTGTAGTTGCAAATATACAACTACCATGTTTAGGCACACAATAAAGTTTTTATTGGACAAATTAATTGTGCGGTCATGATTCACGAGACAAAAGATGTAGAGCTAAGATTTTTCCCTAATAAATTAGAAATGAAATTTACTATTTGATCATAAACTTTGGATTAAATTTTTAAAATCTATATTTGAAAATTTTTCAAGTTTCAAAATTTTGTTTAGATCACTCATTGAGAGAATTTTCACTTTCACTCACAACAATTCAATTTCTTTCCAAGTAAAATGTATGTTCAAATATAAATTTAAATTTGAAAATACGACAACTTCATAAACATAAATTTTCAAATTTCAACTTTAAAATATATGCCCAAATAGGAATATCACTCATGACACTTTGCAGTTCTCATGGTTCTATATATGACCTTTGGATAGATTTCGTTGGTTTGAATTTTCGAACACGTCTACTTTGAATTATGAGTGTAGGTCAATCTTATATGACCTTATTTAAGGAAATATTTACAATTTGAGGTGTGTTGATGACAATGTCCTTAAGAATCACTTAGTTTAGGTATATTCTTTTGAATTTAACAAGCTCTTCTAATATAAAATAGGAGTCAAAAGATTTAAATAGAAATAATTCCAACACATTTATAGAATATATGGGAGAAGAAATTTATCTTCATCTTCCCCCTCATAAGGATAAAAGACAACCATAAACTATGTACATAATTATAAAGCTATGTATAAATGAGGTGATGTGACACTTCTCTATGATCTAGAAAATTATTACTATCTTTTATGTTATATTATTTTGAATTTCTTACTTCATTATTTTCATTAATATTTCATTTGATAATCAACAAAATATTACATCTAATTAAATTTCATGAGTTATATAAAACCTCCATCCTTTTGTATTCTTACTTAATTACATGTCTCCTTAATACCCTTCTACCTAATTCTGGTATTAATCTATAAATAACAATCATGTATGATATTGTTGGATGCTTACTTTCATTTTCATTTTCATTTTCTCCTTCTTTTTTTATTAGCATCTTTTTTCCTTTATTTTCCAACGCCAATATATTTACTAATCAAAAGAGGACATAAAAAAGGTGATGTGGAAATATGACCAGAACTTTGATGAGTAATGAATTTGAAATGAGCATGATAGGCGAACACAATTTCTTTCTCGGACTACAAATCAAACACCTACAGATTTCAAGGGGGCAGTGTACCCTTTCTAAGTGGGAAGATTTGTAAATGGGAAGAAAGGTGAAATTATTAGAATAAGTAAGGTGAAAATTTTCTCAGGCTTTAGTGGCAACAAAATTTGAATCCCACTTTTGACATATGAATTTATATGCTGATGAATCAAGGTCCTTGTAGAATTCGCCTCAAATTTTCCTCTTTATAAAATTTTATTATATAATAGTCATGATCTAAATTAGTGAAGATGTGCCCAATCCCTTTCTTCTTGCTCAAACTTTGGAGTAGACTCGCCAGGGTTGTTAGAGTTCCATTTCTCTCAAAGTGTGTGATTTGACGGTCTTTTTCAATAACTCTCCACAACACAATCAATGTCTCTTTTAGATAGTTGAGGTTATTCTTTTTTGCCAATTTAATGGATTGTGTCCATGGTTTACAAATTTTTCTTTTTTCTTCATTGGACAATAATTAATAATATGTGGTTCCCTTCTTCATCCTCCTGTGGTAGTTTCTTATATTTTTTTTTCATCCTTATTAAGGCTTGAGTGCTGCTCATCCACGATCATATTTCTTACAATGCTTTAGGCATTGTTAGGTGATTTCATCTTGAAGGGGATAAGATTTTGAAAGACTTCTTTCTCTCTTCTGATCTGTCAGTCCTGGCTTAATTTAATCCTCCTTTATCTGGTGGAGCTAGTGGATTTAGTTCTTGAGAAACAAAATGCGATAACTATTTTAGAAAGAAGGCGATATTAAAGTAAGTGATAAAGTAGATTTTCTTTCTCTTCTTTCATCATGACTTATAGCTATTCACAAAGCTGCAAAATAGTAATTCCTTTGCTAGTAAATAATTGACGATTGAAAAAAAAGATTTTAACATACATAAGCCAAAACTAACCAAGAGTAACGTTCCATAATGTTAACAAAATAAAATGCTTACTAGAGCACTTATGAATATATATACTTGCAGTTATAAGAAGACAATTTATGCAGAAATTTATCTGAAGTTATGTACCCTGGCAAATGAAGTGCATGTTTATCTCTCTTTTTAAAGGAAACAAATATAACATCTGCGTAGCATCTTTATGAGACAAACTAAAATATCCAGAATGCAATACAAAGAAATTGTAACTAATCTATTACAAGTAACGCGGGTGTTGGGATCTTTTGAACCTGCAAAATATTTGTAATATGGCCCCAAATTAACTTGAAGCCACAATTTTCACCACTAGCTATCTTGTTATCTTTTCAAAATGCAATCCATCCTCTTTTTATAATAACCATACTCCTATTATACTATATTTCCACTCCCTATTCTATTCCTTCTTCATTAATCAACCTCATATCCTTCATGTTGATTATATCTGTACTTTGGGAGAATCTCATCGGGATTGTCTAATAAACATATTCATCAAACAAACCATTAGATTTTCTGGAAAAACATCTAGTATGTAAAGGAATGAAAATCTAGCAAATATGAGAACACAATGTACAAACCATTTCAAAATACGGAGTGTTACCGTTTAAGTTCACCAAGTTGTATCGACTGCATTCTTTGGATCTACTTTTTCACTTCTACTATTAGCTTCTCCAACCTCTTGATCTCCAACAACTTGATATAAGTATAACAACTACAACAATATGATTCCTACGAAATGTTATGGAGTGTTTAAGACCACAAGTTTTAATAGTCTTATGGCCACATATATCAACGTCAGGACATGTTTATCTTTGGTCACTAGTTTTAACATTGAGCTTCATTTTCATTTTTTTAACTATATGCGTCTATATAATTTTTATGAAATAAATTTAAATATTGGAGTAGCTACTTGTTTTTATGATAGATTAAGGATCTTACTTATAATTTATACCTGCGCTGATATTCAAGTCTCGAACCTTAATTAGTTTAAAAAGTCTAACAATCTTTTGGTTTGACCAGTACCAATTTTGGGTTGTTGGTCGTGCTCCTACCTTTCACTTATTTCTAGAAATAGATATCCAAATAGAATGACTACTAAACAAATTTATTTAGTAGCTAATAAACCGGTTAAGATGTTTATTTACCTCTCTCAATTTCATTAACATTAGTTTGAAGGTTAACTGGAATATCTTCCTCGAATACATTAGGTCAATTGGAATATCTTCCTCTTCTTCCTCGAATAAAGAAATTTTAATTCAGTTTCATATAGACAGAAGCAAACATACATAATTAGCAGTCCATGCATGCGCATACAATATTTTTGTTCGACCTATATTAAATTGTCCCACGTTAACTGATAGAATGAGTTGTAGCAGATTTCTTACCTTAGTAGCTAACTTCTTTTGTTGGGGCGATATTCAATTATTTCGTACTGATAGAATGAGTTGTAGGTCTTGTGGATGCTATTATAGCCACACTGTTTAGATTTCTCGAAATCATCTAGTCAATCTGAAATCATAGATTCATTTTGTAATTCACATGACTTAGACAAGAATCCTATATTTTAACCACCTAGTGATGTTTTCATTGATTTCGAAAATTTTGATACCAATTACGATAATTCTTTGACATATATCTTATATATTGACTAGAGTAGAACATGTTCAACTCTTTATTAAATAGAGATCCTTGTATTTGTTGTTTCATCCCCTTTAAAAAAGAACAAATTAACACAAACTAGCTGAACAAAATATAGATATGAGTTTAGAGTACTAACAAGTGAAAAAATATTATATTATTCAACAGAAGGAAATATGATGACATTTAGGAGTGAAAAACGAGAGAGTCGACTTGAATATGAGTCAATCGAAAACAAATTAAATAAAAATGAATGAACTCGACTCGATTCAACTCACATTTTTAGTGAGTAAAAATGAGTTATCCAATGGAGAGTATGGATAAATATGAATACCCATATTATAGTAGAGATCTTTTTAAAAGCTTTACAAATAAAATCTTTTTGATATTTTTTTTTATCACTCTACCCTCCCTACCAGCCCCCCCCCCCAAAAAAAAATAATATATTAAAAAATTTATTTTTGAAAAGAAAAAATGGTCAAATATGCCCCTAAACTATTCGAAAAGATCTAGATATACACTCCATTTAAAGTTTAATTCACTCATACCCTCGCCGTCCATATTTTTGCCCAGATATGCCCTTATGAGCGGTAGTTGGTATGCTGGAAATATCCAACTCATTTTTTATTTATTTAAATGCCACATGGAATTGTCATGTCATTTTGACCTTACCACATGACATTTATATGAAAATAGAAAGAGATCAATTATGCCCCTAAAAAATTGGACACATAAACACCTTATTCGACCCATAAATCAATCCCCTTTTAAATAAACTATCCGACCCATTTTCAATAATTTTGTTTAATTTTTATTTTTTTGATAAATTCAAAAAATGAGTAATTGATTAATAAAAATAGAAAAATTATGAAAAAAAATATAAAATTAACCCAAAAATTCACAATTAAATATAGTATTCTTAAATTCAACAATTTGAACACTTTTTTTGAAATTTTTGTTTCTTTCGATAATTCCCGAAAATGAGTAATTGATTAATAGAAATATGAAAAAAAAAAAAATTGGCGCCATTCACAAATAAATCTAGTAACCTTAAATTCAACAATTCAACATTTTTTAATTTAATTTTTTTTGGCAAATCTTGAAAATGAGTAATTTATTACTCCCTCCGTCCATTTTATATGACAATATTTAACCGGGCACGGAGTTTAAGAAATAATGAATACTTTGAAATGTTTACCAAATTACCTTTTAAAAAAGTAAATCCACTTTTCTCTCTCCTCATAAATGTATTAGAGTACTATGTTTAAAATTAAATGGGACCAACAAGGCTAAAAGAGGAATTGTACCTTAAAATATTACCATATAAGAAAATGTGACATTCTTTTTGGGACTGACAAAAATGGAAATGGTGCCAAAATGGGACGGAGGGAGTGATAAAAAATAAAACCAAATTTGAAAAAATAGAACATTTACGCCAAAATTCACAAATGTATATAGTAACCTTAAATTCAACAATTTCAACAATTTTTTTTCCAGGTAAATCCCGAAAAATGAGTAATTGTTTAATAAAATATAGGAAAATATGAAAAATAATAAAATAAAAATTGCTGAATTTATTGAATTTAGGTTACTATATTCATTTGTGATTCTTTGACGTTAATTTAATAGTTTTTTCATATTTTTCCATTTTCTTAATAATCAATTACTCATTTTTGAGATTTACTGAAAAAATAAAAATTAAAAAAATTGTTGAATTTAAGGTTACTATATTTATTTGTCAATTTTTGGCATAAATTTTGTATTTTTTTCTTCATATCTCCCTTTTTAATTAATAAATTAATCATTTTCGGAATTGGTCGAAAAAATAAAATAAAAAAAATGTTGAATATTACTGTATTTATTTGTGAACTTTTGACATTGATTTTATATTTTTTTCATACTTTTCATATTTTTATTAATCGATTACTCATTTTCGGGATTTACCGATTTTTTTTTGAAAAATTATTGAATTTAAGGTTACTATATTTATATGTGAATTTTTGGCGTTAATTTCTTATATTTTTTCATATTTTTTATTAATCAATTACTCATTTTTGGGATTTACCGAAAAAATAAAAATAAAAATAAATTGTTAAAAACGGGACAGATAGTTTATTTAAAAGGGAGGGGGGGGGGGTTGATTTATGGGTCAGTTTAGGTGTTTATGGGTCCGAATCACTTTCCATTTTCATTTAAATGCCATGTTGTGAGGTAAAAAAGACATGACAATCATGAAAAATGAGTTGGATATGTCCATCATACAAACTAACGCCAACAAGGGCATATCTGGGCGAAAAGTTGGACAACGAGGGCATGAGTGAGCCAAACTTTAAACGGGGGTGTCTCTAGATATTTTCGAATAGTTTAGGAGCATATTTGATCCATTTTCCNCAATAAAAAAAACCTACCCCCGCCCCCCCTTCATCTCAAAAAAAAAATGTAAAAGAAAACTATTTTTTTTAAAAAAAAAAACCTTTTTTACCACCCCACCCCTTATCAATTTTTTTTCTTTTATGAATGAACATTATTTTTACTCCTTTTATCTATTTAACTACCCAACTTTAAATGGGTAATATGAGTATTATTTATTTTTAAGCTTTTTTGAAAAAGTTGGGTACCAACCCACGAATAAAAAAGCTTAAAGTTCCAAGTTATTTTATCCACTTCAATATTCTTCATACAAAAATGTTGTACCTAAGCATATCATGAGATTTCATTTTAAAATTGGAGATTTATATATTAGTTTGGGGTAAAAACAACTATTTTCCAATCCTTCAACATACCCACAAGAATTTCACAAGTGGAGTCTAATAAGGGTGTTACGTACACAACCTTATCACTGCATTGTGAAAATAGAGAGATTGCTCCCAATAGAACTTCAGCTCAAATAAATCATAGTCACAACAAATAACACAATAAACGAAGCAAAAAAAAATAGAAGAAGAATAGATATCCGAAGATAATAAGATCAAAGGATGAGAAAGTAGGATAAGAGGAACTTTCTAACCCTTGTAATTGTAAAACAGTCATTGTCCTGGAGTTTCAAATACCACAAGCGAAACTCCACAAATAGTATCCTTAAGTTGTGAAAATTTACACTCTAGAACATGGGCTGAAAAATAGTCATACATCCTTCAAAAAGAGTTTGAGGAAGTTATGGTCCCCGAAATCAAACCAATACAGTCTGAAAAGTTACCATCACTTCAATAAAGCAAATACTACAAATTTGCACAATTACCAGAGGCTTAGAAGTGCCTTACTGCAAAACAAGGCAATTTTTATGCACTGATACAACTACCAAAGTCTAACACAAAAAACGAGGCTGCGGGCGTAGATGAGCATTTCATATAATTCTGAACCTGATATAACTTTGAACAAATTCAGCAAACATAGCAAAAAGCTGACATGCATAGATGTACATCAGATATGCTGTATTAACAACCAGTCGCTGTCTTAAATATTGATGCTCATAAACACCTTATTTTCTGGAATGTGTTCTTGGATGTCCTAATAGATACAGTAGTTCCAGGATTTGTGGTCTTTAATTGCTCAGCATAATCATAAAACCTAGCAAACTCCTCTCTGAAATCTCCCATATGACTCTCAGTTTTGCCTTTATAGCTTGTCTTACTAACATACAAATAATACTCATTTTGGATCAAAGACTGAATCTCATGTAATTGATGGTAGGCTCACTTATAATCCTCTCATTGCAATATTTACTAATCCAAATGGGATACACAATTTGTTTCTTGTTCTTTTAAAACACTTGTGAACTGGAAAATATGTTTTAACACTGAAGTTTCCAGTGTTACCATCAATACTTCTTACAATGTTCTTTTATCCTTTTCTTCTCATTAGGTTTCAACTTAATATTAACACCCTTTTGAATAGAGTAAGTTTGCAGTGCCTCCTTGAACTCAATGTTATCCAAAAATATCATATACAGTTGAAAAAAAACCATTTTAGCAGTTGTCTCAAAGTAGACCTTTGTACTTTCCTTCCTAGGTGCTGGATATACCATTTCATCATCCCCAACAGGATACCCTTCAGCTTCACTAACGTCACTATCAGGGTCCGAGCTATCAAAATAAGGGTCATCACCACCCAAATTTCCTCCAAATCTCCCATTCTCTCCTTATAAATGTTTTCAAAACCAGCATCTATATTTACAAGACCAGATGGTATCTCATCTAGATTTACTCTATCAGCCTTCTCTTTCACTTGTTCTTTAATGTTAGATTGTCTAGCTTGAAGAAACTCCTCATCCAAATCACTCAAGTCATCAATATTTTCATCAACGTCATAGAATAAATAGGAATCAGAATGTTCTTCAACTCTAGGGGCAGGGGCTTGTTCTTCAACTAAAGGGGACTGATTTTTGTTTAAATCCCTATCTTCATTTTCGTCAAATGATTGAGATGAAGACACATCAGCTCAATCTATTTATGGGAGGATGATAGATCAACCCTATTTTTATGTGGGGAGGAGGACACATCAACATTATCTTTTTGTCGAGATGAGGATACATTAACATTAGTGCTAGGCAATACAAGTATCTCCTCAACAACTAAGGGTATACAACATATACATCAACAAATTCAACACCCTTCAAACCATTAATAAAGTTTAAGACCTCATGATGATCAGTATTTAACATGTAAAAATACCCTTCTTGTTGACTCTACATCCAAATGTCTCAACTTTTTCAACACTAAATTTCCATGATATTTTATGAAACAACAAAATATGCAACTCATCTACATCTATATTAATCTTTTCAACACTAGTTATTCCATTGACATACCTTAAAGTTGGATCAGATACAAAACAGCCCCCATAGTGAAAATGAAGTGTCACTATAATTAAAGTCATATCTTAGGATGCCCGTAAAGTCAAAAGCAAAACAACTACAGTTAAAACTTTAAGACATAACATTATCATGACAAAAACAACTACAGTTAGAGGAAAAAAAGCATAAACTTACCATGAAAAACAACTACAGTTGAAGGCATAAACTTACCATGACTGTAACACAAAAAGCCCTAACTTTTTAGAGAAAATACTAGTAACAGCTAAAGTCATTAACTTACCATAACTGTAATTGTTGTAACACCACTAACACTACAAATATCCAAGACAATTGACCAGAAATAGAATATTAACTTTAGTCGAAATTAGGATTTTACGAAAAAATCCTAGAATCCACTCGAATTTACGAAATATGCCATTGAAGTCACTCGAAGTCATTAATGTAACATTACACCAAAATCAAAGTAAAATCCCAAAAAATTTCAGAAAATCGAATGACAATCGATCCCATAATCAAACAGATACGCACAAGAAAATGAAAAAATTTGGAAAATAATACAAAAGGCAAGAACTTACAACGATAATCGTAGTGGAACTGAGCTTCAACCAAGCAAAGTTATGGAAAATCACAAACTATTCTTAGTGGAGAAATCACGGAGAGGAGAAGTAGAGGTTTATATATTAGTTTGGGGTAAAAACAACTACTTTCCAACCCTCAACATACCCACAGAAACTCTATAAGTGGAGTCTAATAAGGGTGCTACTACTCAACCTTATCACTGCCTTGTGAAAACAGAGAGATTGTTCCCTATAGAACCTCGACTCAAATAAATCATAGTCACAACAAATAACACAATAACCGAAGCAAAAACAAGAATAGAAGTTCGAAGATAATAAGATCGAAGGATGGGAAAGTAGGATAAGGGGAGCTTTCCAACCCTTGTAATTGTAAAAAATTCATTGTCCTGGAGTTTCAAATACCACAAGCAGAACTCCACAAATAATGTCCTTATGTTGTGCAATTCGACACTCTAGAACAAGGGCTGAAAATCGACATACATCCTACCAAAAGAGTTTGAGGAAGTTATGGTCCCCAAAATCAGACCAATACAATATGAAAAGTTATCATTACTTCAATAAAGCAAATACTACAAATTTACACACTTACCAGAGGCTTAGAAGTGCCTTACTGCAAACAAGGCAATTTGTATGCACTGATACAACTATCAGAGTCTAACACAAAAAATTAGGCTGCGGGCGTAGATCAGTATTTCATATAATCTGAACCTGATATAACTTTGAACAAATTCATCATACACAACAGAAATCAGACATGCATAGATGTACATTATATATCCTGTACTAGCAACTAGTCGCTGTCTAAATCCACAGTTTAAAGAAAGAAACAAAATACAACAGAGAAATGTTTAGTTTTTTCTAATAACTATAGCCCTTTTTCTATCTAAAATGAGATTGTGGCGGACAGAGACACATGGCAAACTCAAAATCAGTTTTGCTATTCAACAGCTTGCCTCAAATTTAATCTTTCCCATAATCTGTAGGATGGGGGAAACACTGGAAACGTGCCCTTCTGATATTAGTCATGATTTCTGTCTCAGGTGCCTCAAGCATCTTAACCACCTGAGAGAAAGTTGGTCGCTTATTGGGATCCGAATCCCAACAGCATGTCATGATATCAGATAAGACAGGCAAGCAATCATTCGGGATTTTTGGACGGGCGCCTTTGTTGACAATAACAAAAGCAGCTTGGACAGCAGTCATGCTCGGGTAAGGAAGCAACCCTGTTATGAGCTCCCACAGAATTATGTCAAAACTATAAACATCAACTTTCAGGGTGTATGATCGGTGCTGGAGCATCTCCCTACAAAACATAGTCAAACGCTTAGACATCCACAACAAAACACAGATGCTATTGATAACAACTTTGAACATCATTTTTATTTTTCTGAAAAGAGAAGAAACCAGACACTTGCCTATAATTCACAATGTTAGACATGATAAGATCTGCATAATGTGAATAACAAATTTCTCAATAGTAAACTTGAAAAGTAACTTCATTTCTCAGTTAATCAGAATCAAAATATTAGATTACTTTGCACAGTGCAGACTGACTACACATATATAAGTTTTACCAGATATTGAGATCTGATCCCCACCAGTTTTGGCAAGATCATTCATTATCACATCACATTAACAAAAGCATTATCACATTATCACATAATCTCCAACTCACTTAGCTTATAAGGAATATACTTTCATATCCAACATTGTGTAATGTACAAAACCAAATGGAAACTGATGTTGATACTTCTGTCCAGGACAAAAGAACTCAAGAAATGCCAGTTCTATCATCAGTAATCTACACTCAACTAGATATAGCAATCAATCCCCACCATATTGAAGGGAATCATTTAACACTATACCATATTCTCTAAATCATCCTGAATTAATGATATAATTCATGGTTTAGATTCTAACTGCCATATATGCCTAAGACAAAAATATTAAGAACTTCCAAGAGAAGAATCCTAAAGACTCCAGGAAAACCGTATTTGAAAAAAATTCTCAAAACATCCTAAGTATACCAACAATTAAATAAGACTCTAAATACAAGAAAACCCCACGTATCAGTGGAACCATCAACTAAGCAAATTATAGTAATTTTTTTCGTTGTCATTAATTTTGCACCCTCTATATCAAATTGTGACAACCAAGGAGATCTTCAAATAGATATCAATAAATTTTCTACAGTATAACAATCAGCCTATACAACACCATAACACATAAAACAAATGTTTAAATATATTCTTACATACCATATACATGCTTTTAAAATTATTTTAGCATTTCATAATGCATATGAACAGATGGCGTTTCATAATACATATCAACAGACTTGGTAAGTCAAGCCCATGTGGACACCCTTGCCCTCAAAATAGATATGATTCTTTGGTCTTTCCTATCATTCTTGGTGGTGATGAGTTATAGTGGAGAAATCCAAAAGGTTACAAATATACTTATTCCTCAGCAACTAAAGGTAACGTTTGATCCATATTATATGGAGTATGGACAGATAGGTTCTACAGAGTGGCGATCAGATCGACAATGTAGTATGGGCAGGGGCGGATTTAAGAATAGTCACGGGGTGTCACGTGACACTCCTTACTCGGAAAAATTTACTAAATATGTATACATGATTAAAAGGTAAAACAGATAAAAGAGATATATAGTACAAAGTGGCAGTCCATAACTACATATTTGTGTAGCTTAGTGATGTATCGTGGTTTCACGGTGTTTTAAATGCTTTTTTAGTAAGAGTTGTGTGTGTCTAGAACCTTTTTATAGTAGTTTTAACATGTTTTTATGTTTATTTTGTAGGAAAGATGTCCAAAAATAAGATGCAGAAGGCAGCTGAAATAAAGTGCACAAGCGAACCACGAAGGCCATCGACGGTCCATCATTCAATCGACGGTCGATAGATGATGACCGTATATTGAAGTTCAGGACATTGGAGAAACTCGGGAAAATATGACCAAGTGTGGGACCAAGGGGATGATCGATGGTCCGTCGATTGGATCGTCGATGAGATCAGAGATAGTCCCAGTACTCGAAGTTGGAGAAATTCTATGGATGGAGCAACGGAAGGCATCAACGAACCGCAGATGCATCGACGAATCGTGCAGTTGGTCTGTCGATTGATTCAGAGATGATTCCATCTCAAGGACGAAAAATTATTGTAAGTCTGGACTGACGAAGGCAGTCGGCGGTCCGTCATTTCATCGATGGTCCGTCTATGGGGATCGTCAATTACAATCGCATTTTTGGATAACTTTTCTTACTTTAATTCATTTTAATTTAGGATAATGTTTTCTATAAATAGGGTGTAAAACCTCATTTTGGGGTGAGACATTATTTTTATTGTTCTTACTTTGTGTTTGGAGATTGGGTTTTGCAACTTTTGCAATAATTCAATTTCCGAATTTGGTTTTCAAGTGTTATCTTGTTATTTTAAGTTGATTTTCTGGATTTTCTTCAAATTGTCAAAGTAAGTTCATGTTTTATTGTTTAAAAACTATGAATTGTGTTCTTAATGCATGGGTAACTAAATCCACAACTAGGGTTGTGGGAACCATGGGTGATTAACAAAGTAAACATAGCTTAATAACGATTCTCAAATAATTTATTGCATATATTGATAATTCTTTCATTTAGAAGTCTTTTTAACGAGTGCACGCGTTAGAACTCACCTTGTTTCTACTCGTCGAACCAAGGAGGTAGTTAATAAGAAAAGAATTATCAACATAGATTTAGTGGGATACTATCTAATAGGCTAGTCTCGATTACTGCGAAGTAATAACTAAGCCATACGTCGAATATGATTCTTAATATGAAGTAAAGGTAAGGGTTAGTAGCTTATACACAGTAGCCAGACCATGGTACATGGTGAAATTCTCTAAATGTCGGACCAAGGATTTAGAGATACCTAACTTATCACTTAGCATGCAAAACACTATGGAAGAATTGTTATAGCTAGGAATACGACGTTATGAACCTATGGGGAACTCATACACCCTAGTTTCTCTCAAAACTTGATCAAAACTAAATCTTTACTCCTGTTACTTGTTTTACTTAGAGATATAAGTGAAGTTTGTTTCACAAAACCCCCTATTTAGTTACTTGTTTTTTTTTTTGGATAGAACTTGACTAAATAGAAGTAATTGTAAATTAATTTTAAGTCTAAACCATTATTCTCGTGGGATCGAACCCAACCTAATAGTTGGCTTCTTTACTTGATACGACCGCTTATACTTCTTTAGGGACATGTAGTTTGAGCGTATCAAATTTTCAATCCGCTGCCGAGGAAGTGGCTTTAATATTAACCTTAATAACATTACTGAAGTTTAATAACATTCTATTTTAATGAATCTTGTCTGAAAGCATTTGGAGAGTTGAAGGAGAAGTTGGTGTCCACGCTCATTATTATTTCCCCAGATTGGAGTGAGACATTTGAGGTGATGTGTGATGCTAGTGGGGTTGCTCTTTTGGCGTGGTATTGGGAAAGAGAAGGGATAAAATACTTCACCCTATTTATAATGCAAGTAAGGACCTGAATGAAGTCCAAAAGAACTATACTGGGACTGAACAAGAGCTTCTTGCGGTGGTATTTGCGTTCGAAAAATTTCACTCCTATTTTCTTGGCAGAAGGGTCATAGTGCATACTGACCACTCCGCTTTGAGGTACTTGATGGCAAAGAAGGATGTGAAGCCACGATTGATTAGATGGGTGCTATTATTGCAAGAATTTGATTTTGAGGTAAAAAATAGAAAAGGGACTGAAAATCAAGTTGATGATCACTTGTCTAGATTAGAGGATGAAGCTATGCGAGAAATGGGTGAAAAGGGTAAAATTGATGATACCTTCCCTGATGAGCATGTATTGGCCGCTTCTCATGATTTGATTGCATGGTTTGCCGATTTAGCGAATTATCCGGCTAGTGATATAGTCCCATCAGACCTGTCCTTCCATCAGAGGAAGAAGTTCATGTATGATGTGAAAAATTTCTTTTGGGATGAGCCTTACTTATAACGGAGTTGTGCTCATGGGCTTTTTCGCCGTTGTGTACCGGAAGTTGAGATGTTAAGTGTTTTTGAGGCATGTCACTCCTCGCCTATGGGTGGACACCATAGCGGTATCCGGACTGCCAATAAGATTTTGCAGTGTGGGTACTATTTTCCAACATTCACTAAGATGATCACGAGTTCGCCAAGTCATGTGATAAGTGCCAAAGAGATGGAGGAATTTCGAAGAGGAAAAACCTCATCGACGGGCCGTTGTTTAATTGAAGGATAGTCAATGGCATCGTAGATCCCAGATATGTATCAAAATTTTTCTAAGTCTTGTTGCAACCGACGGTCCAGTCGACGGTCCGTCGACTAACATATAGACCGTCAACGGGGTTTCGTTGGTCCAAAGTTCTAGTGACCCCACCCAACTGCTCGGTAATATTAAAAGTTAAAACCATTCATTAACCTCTAAAATCTTTTCAAATTCTTACCCAACCGTTTCTCCTCCCTTATTTCCTTCCTTTTTCATCAAACATCATATTTCTTTCTTCCATAAATCTAGATTGCTTCAAAGTTCCAAAATCCCCCAAATTCCCCAAAACCCTCTTGTTCCCAAAAATTCCCAGTTAATCCCATTGATTTCTCCGGTCGGTGTTCAACTCGGGCACATAGGTTCTTGCAAGGATCACCCTCCCAAATCACTCCACTACGATTATCATGTATTTTGATTCCCTTTGCTTTATGAATTCTCATTCATACATTGTTGGAAACAAAAATTAGAAAGTGGGTCTTGACTTAGGGACAAAAATTGGTTGCTTTTGCTTGTTTAAACTAGTACAAAATGTCCCTTAGAATGATAGAAGTGAGTGGGTTGTGGTGTAATCTGTTTAAAATGTGTTTATGATAGTAATGATAGGCTTTCCGACTGAGGGTTTTGTAGTATCAATGAATTAAAGCATGAATCTTGTGAAATTGAAACCCTAAGAATGAAGAAACTGTCTTTTGATTGTTGTTATGTGTTAGGTAAACTTGTGTGGGTCTTCAAAGGTGTAAAAATGGGGAATTGGAAAGAAGGCCTGAAAATTGTCTCAGGCCAACAACACGAGACCCCGTCGACAGACTGTTGATGGATCGACGGGCCGTTGATGGGGTCCATTGATCGACTCACCTTTAATTCGTTTAAGCCTTAGCCGACTAAAGTGGACTACGGTCGATAGATTTATCGACGGGCTGTTCTGCATGTCTGTCATTTCATTCAAAGACCCTGTTGTAATAGATTCTAAAAATTATTCGAAGTGTTAGACGACGGAAGTGGATTACGGTTTGGAGATTGATCGACGGGCCGTTCTGCACGTCCGTTGTCTTGAATTGAGACGTCTGAAGAAGTAAGTAAGCTGAATAGATTCTACGTGTCTATCAACGGACACTATCAACAGCCCGTCGATAATTCCCGTCAATGAGTAGTGCAGGTCTGAACTGAAATGTGCTTTTTGATTCCTTTGTTTGTTTTGTTTGTTTCGAGTGTTTAGTAAGATTGCTATGAGACTAACAACTTCTTTGCAGGTACATATGGACCCCAAGCTGGACATCTTTATTCCAGGGGATGGTTCAAGTCTGTGGCACCATCCCATCGGATGATTGGCACTTCCAATGATGAGAGGTATCCCGAGTATATCCCCACTAGCACGAACACCCCTACACCAGTTGTATGAGACACTCGGGGTACCCCCAGAAGGTGGTCTACGGCGTAGTCACTGCCTCTCAGTCTGATGAGGAGCGCACACTTACCAGCACACCGTCTGGGTCTACATCAGGATCAGAGTCTGCCCACTCTTCGGGGTCGAATGAGGCCACTACCTCCGGTTCTGTATAACATGGAGCCACTCAATCAGAGGAAACTTCCCGCCAAGTCTCGTCTGATGAGGCTACAAGCTCAGAGTCTGCTCCGGCACCCCAGGCAGATGTCCCTGCACTAGTTGAGGAGGAGACAAACCGGTGGTGTGTAGATGGTTAGTAGCAGGTCTATAGGGACGCCAAGGTTATAAATGACAAGAGGGTGATGACCCGATTGGTGACGGTCGAGCGTAGAATTCTTACAGGAGTTTTCACATAGTCCTAGATGTGCAAAGATTGTTCACCCACCACAGGCTCGAGTGGATGGCTAGGAGTCTAGGGACGTAAAGCGAAGAAATTGTTTGAGAGTTCTACGACTCCTGTGTGACGAATCAGAGGTTCCTTGAATAGGCGGGCGATACCCACCAAATAGGACCCGCTCACCACAGTGCTAGTTCGGGGCTGCCGGGTGGATATTTCTCAGGTTACCATCCGTCGTTTCATGTATGGCACCTCCACGGATATTGCTCGGGTCCCATTGACTCTGGAGTTTGATTACAAGTTGGAGATGGTCAAAGGTGTCCAGTTTCAGAGGACCATGGAGCATAGAGAGGCAGGTAAGAGGTGGCTTGACAGTGAGGGGGCTGATTGGGTGTTTGACCCAACAGGGCTGATCAAAAAGTCCAACCTCACTTTCATAGCCAAGTTCTTCTTGTTGTTAGTCCGCAACCGCCTATATCTGACAGTAGGAGATAATATTCTTACTTGGGATAGAGAGGTGCTGGTAGAAGCCTTGGTGGCAGATTTGGAGATCGACTTCGCGAAGCTGTTGATCACGGTGCTACATAAGAGGGCTTTCAAGTCTTCCACTACTTACCCGTTCGCGTGTCTGGTCTTCCATCTATGTAGGAATGCGGAGTGCCCATTTGGCACTGTGATACACTTCACACTCCGGGTGGCACAATTGATATAGGTCTCATCAGGGATGAGGCCAATGTAGCAGCACCGCGAAGAGGGGCCATAGTTGAGTTATAGCCTCTAAGTGAGAACTTGACGTACACGGTAGAGTTATCCCAAGGGTCAGAGCCCACTGATACCACTCCGATGGAGTCCCCCATGCCGCTAGTAGAGCACACAGTTCCTCCTAGTCTACTCTACCATCTGCATCACTGGTCCCATTGGCAAGTGTAACATTCCAAAAATGTACTTGTCTAGTGAAGGGCATATTAGGTTTTTAAGAATATGTATTAAGGTACATAGGCATCTCAATGCCCAATATTGAGTTGGGCATGTTATAGAATATTGGCTTAAGGGTGTTAGCCAATTTCTATGTATTATGATATACTTTGATGTTAAAATGCTCCAATCGAAGCTTTTTTAGGAATTGTACATGCAATGAAGACCCTAAGCAAAAATATTAATTTCTTAGTTGTACTCATTAGGTACGAGGCATCCAAATGTCAAGCCTAGGTACCATAGCACATGATCATTTAAAATGATCATGTAGATTAGGAAGTAACCAAGGACATAGTGAGGGTCCTTGGACAAGAAATGTGCAGCAAAACATGTGCAAGAGACCAAGCGACCAAGCCCCAACCAAATTTGGTCAGGGCGGTTAGGGGGCAGGCACGCGTGCATGTGAAGCCACATGGGGCCTAGATTCCTAAGCAGTCCTAGGCTCTAAATAACTTACCTAAGTAGCTAACAAGCCTAGGACTAACCAAAATAAACTAACTAGTGTACCCAAAATCTGAAAACCTAACCGGGTGACACTAGCCGGGTAACTAACTAAAGAAACATCCTAGTACCTAACCTAGGATGGTCCAAAGAGGTTGATTATGGTCCTAGTGACTTACGGGTACATTAATAATTACCCTAGGTCACTTTATTAATTAAATTATCAACTTAATTAATTAATTAAAAATCCTAGTCAAAGTCGAAACACTTAGGAAAAATTCAGATTTGGCTAAGTCAAATGCTCTCCTATTTTTAGTCAATTTTTAGGAGGGGCATTTTGGTAATTAGATAATTTATTTATTTATTTAAGTTAATTAGCCTAAGTTGAATTAGTCAATATAAGTTCCTAATACGTAGACTCACGATAAATCAGTAGAAACCTCACGACTCCAAAAATAGTAACAAACGTAAGAAAGTTCTTCATAGGAGATTCAAGGCAGATTCTTCAAGACTTTTCGTGCAAAGTAGGAGATTATCTTCATAGATTCAATTCTACAGTAAGGTATGGGTTTTCTCTCTTGGATTCCTTTCCCTAAGAGGCTTTTCAAACGTTTTGAATTCATGAAAATCGAAACTAGGGTTGTTCCTAATAAAGTTGTTGAAAAAATCTCCCTAGTTCTCCCTATTTCCGATTCGAGTAGGAGGTATAATGCAAATCTCAAACATGTTGTTGGTATGTGGTGCTAACTGATAATTATGTGATTTGATAATGTCAAATGAGACCTATACAGTTAGATCCTTATGATTAATACCTAATTGTATTCGAGAAGATGAAATTGTTATAAGTCGTTTATGAAATTCAGTTTACTAGTTGAAAGGAATGAAGGTTTCGATTCATGTTTTGTGTTTTACAGTACATACATTTGAAATTGTTTGGAATCAATATTTCCAAGAAGAAATAAGAATGAGAATCAAAGCTAGTTAATAAATCTACAATGTCAAATTAACTTTATAGCTTTGCTGCACTAAGCACTGAGTTGTTCTTATGATCTAATAAAATGTTAAAAGTTGACTTACTTAAAGTGAAGGTTTAGATTACTATAATATGTGAAATTTTGGTTTATGCCAATAAATTGGCCAACAATAGTATTTCCAAAAATATGTAATAGAATTGGCCAATATTAAGTCAAACCAATCCTATATGGCCAATGCAAATTATGTTGTTTCTTGTAAGGCCAAATACATGTTAAATATTGACTTGACAAGATGTAGCTCAATAAACTCATAACTAAGGGTATGCCAATCATTGGTACAAGTCCCAACACACCCTATCAAAATGAACGTGTGAACATAGTAGCACATTGAATAAGTCCTTATAACTTTCATAAAAAATGGTACAAGACTACCAAATATCATTGAACAAGATAAGGTGAGTAATGAAATAACCAAAAGCTTATGAGTTATGAAATTGACCTAAAAATGGGTGTTAAAGGAAGTGAAACAAGTCTGACTTGCACCTCAACAATTATGTCAAAGATACTCACATAATAGGGTGTTAGAAATCGTGAGACAAGTCTCATTCTCACCATAATGATAATGTAAGACTTAAGTTCACATTTATCAAGTAAATAAAGGGATGACAAGTCATCCATTGAGCTAAGCATACCTCATACTAGAAGCAAGTTTTCATAATGCATGAGTCAACTCTAAAAGATATAAAGTATAAGAAATTGAGCAAAGCGCCGATAGACTAGCAATGAGCTTGTGCAAGCACATGCAAACCTCATGAGATGAGACTACCACCAAGGTGGATCAGAGTCTCCGAAATCTCCAAGTCTTCTAACTATGTTGCCACCATAGGTACTAGCTAGTGGATTCCACCTAAGAGTTCTAGGTAGTATTCGGTTTCACTTTGGCCGGTGAACCACCTCTTTTTAGTGTGGAGAAGACACTGGATTTCATGTTTAGCTCACATGATCTATATCGGTTAAATGATCCACATTCGGTTTCACTTTAGTTGGTGAAACACCTCATTTTAGTGTGGGGAAGACACTGAATTTCATGTTGACTCAAATGATCTAGGTTCACTTTAGCCGGTGAACCACCTCTTTTCAGTGTGGGGAAGACACTGGATTTTATGTTAGATCACATGATCTTAGTCATTTAAATGCTAAAGATTTCTTTAAGAAGGTAAGAAAGAAAGAAAGAAAGAAATTTATGTTCAAAGTGAACATGAGATCAAAGAAGAAGAAAAGTATGTTCACAAGTGAACTAAGTAAGCATAATGATCAAATAATGGGCATAGCCAAATATATGAATATATGCCCCAACATCTTCATATTATGCAAATGATCAAATAAAGGGCATAGCCAATAATATGAATATATGTGCCCCAAAAACTTTATATTATCCTAAATGATCAAATATAAGGCATAGCCAATAAAATGAATATATGCCCTAACATCTTTATATCATGCAAATGATAAAATAATGGGCATATATAATAAAGATTGGCTTATAAAGACTTCAGCCCAATTTAACAAGAATTGGAGAAATAACTTGTGAGTAGAGTAGCCAAATCATTTCCTTAGTCTTTTGGATTACTTACTCGATTCATTGTAGGAATGTGACTACAATGAATCATTGCACTCGTAAGTAAAACATAGTATCAAAGGAGATCACTGATGGTGCAGAGATTGCTATGGGCACCACTGAGGGTAGCACTACTACTGATGTTGCGGGTTTCGGGAAACCAGACCCGCCTACATGTTGATCGTCGGCGCTATGCGTCCCAGCTTTGCTTCACCTACCACCCTGTACTTATATTTCTTTTGATGCATTTGGGATAATTGCTTGCTATTTTGTTGGGGGTGGGGTAAATGGAAAGTAAGTGTTAAGGTGAAGTCTGAGTATCCCAACTCATGATCCTCTTTTCGGGGTTTTCTTGCCTGTGTTCTTTTGCCCCAACATATTGATTACTTTACTGTTGAACCGACATGTCGTAACTTGTACAAAGTACAAAAGCACGAAAAATGAAGCATGATGTCTAAGTATGAATGATATCCTGTCCTAAGAAAATCTTGCATGAATAGGTGAAAATAAGTTAATGTGTTGGCTCTAATCATGACATAGATAGGCACCCATTGCATGACCCTCAAACTAACACCCAAACTGGGAAATCTGCTAATCTTATAGGGCAACAAACTGTCAAGAGAGTGTGAGGACTTTGAGTGTTCAACTGTTGGTACCGAGCTAGAACTTGCTTGGTTAGTCCTACAAAAAGGTTTTGTGTTAGGCGACTAGGAAAAGATCATAGGCCCTTGTTTGAATTAGTAAACATCTAGCATAAAATAATGTGAACCAAATGAAATTTTTATCCCTTTTAAATCCAAATCTGTTGAGCCTATGATAGACCATTCTTTTCTTCACCAACTCACCTTCCCTGGGTTAAATGTGTTGGCCCTAGTCCCTCCTTGGACATGTGCACCTCAACATAGGCCAAAAGCCTAAGTTGAGGGTGGCTTTTACAGAAATTTACCTCATGTTGGCCCTGACCCAACCTTAGGTAATATGTACCTCGACTCATGGCAAAACCATAAGTTGAGGGTGGCTATTATGAGTGATGACCCGAAATTGGGTATGAAAAGAATTTAATGTGGAAAAGAAAAGAGAAAGTGAGTAAAAGATGTGACTCGGTAAAATTTTCAATTGAAAAAAATATAGGAATGAGTTGAAATGGAAAAAGTAGGGAAAAGAAAGAAAAGAAGTGAACAAAAAGAGGAAAGAGTCATATCCACAAAGAAAAAAGGGAAAAGCAAGACAAAGATGAAAAGAGGAGAAAAGTAGGGCATAAAAGATAATGAAAGAGGTAGGAAGATTGTTCGTACTGTCAAGGAGGACAAAAAAACACTAAAATGTACCCATGTGTACCATACCTGACCCTTAACCGTGATCCTAGAAGTCTAATGTGGTGAACTTAAGAAGTGAAAATAAGGGCAAGCATATGGCGACAAGTACTATCTGTGTATGAACTTGTTTTTGAGTGCGAGTGTTGAATACAGATCCTTGTACCCAAAGTTAAAATCATTGTGCGAAAAAGGAGGATTTCTTTTGAAGTGAGGGCACTAGTTGCAATGTCGGAAAGTTGGTACCTTGGTGATAGGCAAAATAGTAGAGGTATTGATGTATGATGAGTTTGTGTCATGGTCTGATCCTCATGAGTTAGCTTGTCGAACTTAAGAGCGTAAGCATGCACTAAAGCAAAGATATTCACATGACTTATAGCTATTAGAAAGATGGCGATATTAAAGTAAGTGATAGTAGATTTTCTTTCTATTCTTTCATCATGACTTATAGCTATTCACAAAGCTGTAAATAGTAATTCCTTTGCTAGTAAATAGTTGACGATTAAAAAAAAAAGATTTTACATGCATAAGACAAAATTAACCAAGAGTAACGTTCCATAATGTTTACAATATAAAATGCTTACTAGAGCACTTGATGAATGTATATACTTGCAGTTATAAGAAGACAATTTATGCAGAAATCTATCGGAAGTTATGTACCCTAGCAAATTAAGTGCATGTTTGTCTTTATTTTTAAAGCAAACAAATATAACATCTGCCTAGCATCTTTATGAGACAAACTAAAATATCCAGAATGCAATACAAAGAAATTGTCGCTAATTTATTACAAGTAACGGGGGGTGTTGGGATCTTTTGAACCTGCAAAATATTTGTAATATGGCCTTAATAAACTTGAAGCCACAATTTTCACCATTAGCTATCTTGTTATCTTTCCGAAATGCAATCCATCCTCTTTTTATAATAACCATACTCCTATTATACTATATTTCACTCCCCATTCTACTTCTTCTTAAATAATCGACCTCACATTCTTCATGTTGATTATATCTATACTTTGGGAAAATCTCATCAGGATAGTCTAATAAACATATTCATCAAACAAACCATTAGATTTTTCTGGAAAAACAATTAGTGTGTAAAGGAATGAAAATCCAGCAAATATGAGAACACAATGTACAAACCATTTTAAAATACGGATTGTTACTGTTTAAGTTCACCAAGTTGTATTGGCTGCTATTCTTTGGATCTACTTTTTCACTTCTACTATTAGCTTCTCCAACCTCTTGATCTGCAACAACTTGATATGAGTATAACAACTACTACAATATGATTCCTACCACAAGTTTTAATAGTCTTATGGCCACATATATCAATGTCAGGACATGTTTATATTTAGTCACTAGTTATAACAATGAGCTTCATTTTCATTTTTTAACTATATGCGTCTATACAATTTTTATGGAATAAATTTAAATATTGGAGTTGCTACTTGTTTTTATGATAGATTAAGGATTTTACTTATAATTTATACTTGCGCTGATATACAAGTCTCTAACCTTAATTAGTTTAAAAAGTCGAACAATGTTTCGGTTTTACCAGTACCAATGTTGGGTTGTTGGTCGTGCTCCTAGCCTTCAATTATTTCTAGAAATAGATATCCAAATAAAATGACTACTAAACAGATTCATTTAGTAGCTAATAAGCCCGTTAAGATGTTTATTTACCTTGCTCAATTACATTAACATTAGTCTGAAGGTATCTTCCTCGAATATATTAGGTTAATTGGAATATCTTCCTCTTATTCCACGAATAAAGAAATTTTAATTCAGTTTCATACAGACAGAAGCAAACATACATAATTAGCAGTACATGCATGCACATACAATATTTTTATTCGACCTATATTAAAAGGTCCCACGTTAACTGATAGAATGATTTGTAGGTCTTGCAAAATTCATACCTTATTAGCTAACTTCTTTGTTGAATAGGGCGATATTCAATTTTTACGTATTGATAGAATGATTTGTAGGTCTTGTGGATTCTCTTATACCCACACTATTTAGATTTCTCGAAATCATCTAGTGAATATGAAATCATAGATTCATTTTGTGATCCACATAACGGTAGACAAAAATCCTATATTTTAACATCTAGTGATGTTTACATTGATTTCGAAAATCTTAATACCAATTACGATAATTCTTTTACATATATCTTATATATTGACTAGAGTAGAACATGTTCAACTCTTTATTAAATAGAGATTCCTTGTATTTATTGTTTCCTTCCCTTTAAAAAAGAACATATTAACACAAAGTAGCTAAACACAATATATATAGGATTTTAGAGTACTAACAAGTGAAACAATATTATATCATTCAATAGAAGGAAATATGATGACATTTAGGAGTGAAAAACGAGTGAGTCGACTCGAATATGAATACCCATATTATAGTAGAGATTTTGTTAAAATATTTAAAAATAAAATCTTTTTGATATTTTTTTTATCACTCTACCCTTCCTACCAGTTCCCCCCTAAAAAAAAAATATTAAAAAAAATATTTTTGAAAAGGAAAAAGGGTCAAATATGCCCCTAAACTATTCGAAAAGATCTAGATATACACTCCGTTTAAAGTTTAGTTCATTCATACCCTCGCCGTCCAAATTTTCGCCCAAATATGCCCTTATGAGCGGTAGTTGGTATGCTGGAAATATCTAACCCATTTTTTTATTTCTTTAAATGCCACATGGAATTGTCATGTCATTTTGACCTTACCACATGACATTTATATGAAAATAGAAAGAGATCAATTATGCCTCTAAAAAATTGGACACATAAACACCTAATTCGACCCATAAATCAATCCCCTTTTAAATAAGCTATCCGACCCGTTTTCAATAATTTTGTTTAATTTTATTTTTTTGATAAATTCCAAAAATGAGTAATTGATTAATAAAAAATAGAAAAAATATGAAAAAAATATAAAATTAACCCAAAAATTCACAATTAAATATAGTAATCTTAAATTCAACAATTTGAACACTTTTTTTAAAATTTTTGTTTTTTTCGATAATACCCGAAAATGAGTAATTGATTAACAAAAATATGAAAAAAATTACAAAATTTGCGCCATTCACATATAAGTATAGTAACCTTAAATTCAATAATTCAACATTTTTTTAATTTAATTTTTTTGGCAAATCTCGAAAATGAATAATTTATTACTCCCTCCGTCCCATTTTATATGACAACATTTGACTGGGTACGGAGTTTAAGAAATAATAAAGACTTTGAAATGTTCACCAAATTACCTTTTTAAAAAGTAAATCCACCTCTCTCTCCACATAAATGTAGTAGAGTAATATGTTTAAAATTAAATGGGATCAACAAGGGTAAAAGAGGAATTGTACCTTAAAATACTAACCATATAAGGAAACGTGACATTCTTTCTGGGATTGACAAAAAAGGAAATGGTGTCACATAAAATGGGATGGAGGGAGTGATAAAAAAATAAAACAAATTTGAAAAAAATAGAAAATTTGCGCCATAATTCACAAATGTGTATAGTAACCTTAAATTCAACAATTTCAACAATTTTTTTAATTTTTTCCCGATAAATCTCGAAAGTGAGTAATTTTAATAAAATATAAGAAAATATGAAAAACAATAAAATAAAAAAATTGTTGAATTTATTGAATTTAAGGTTATTGTATTTATTTTTGATTTTTTGACGTTAATTTTATTGTTTTTTCATATTTTTCTATTTTCTTAATAATCAATTACTCATTTTTGAGATTTACTGAAAAAAATAAAAATTAAAAAAAATATGGTCAATTTAAGGTTACTATATTTACTTGTGAACTTTTGACATAAATTTTGTACTTTTTTTTTCGTATTTCCCTTTTTAATTAAGAAATTAATCATTTTCGGAATTTATCGAAAAATAAAATTTAAGAAAGTGTTGGAGTTAATTTTACTATATTTATTTGTGAACTTTTGATATTAAAATTTTATTTTTTTTTCATACTTTTCATATTTTTATTAATCAATTACTCATTTTCGGGATTTACCAATTTTGTTTTTGAAAAATTATTGAAATTGTTGAATTTATGGTTACTATATTTATTTGTAAAATTTTGGCGTTAATTTCTTATATATTTATTCATATTTTTTCTATTTTTTATTAATCAATTATTCATTTTCCGGATTTACCGAAAAAAATAAAAATAAAAAAAAGTTAAATACGGGACATATAGTTTATTTAAGGGGGGGGGGGGGGTTGATTGGTCAATTTAGGTGTTTATGGGTCCAAATCACTTTCAATTTTCATTTAAATGCCATGTTGTGAGGTCAAAATGACATGACAATTTCATGTGACATTTGAAGAAATGAAAAATGAGTTGGATATGTCCAGCATACAACCTAATGCTCATAAGGGCATATCTGGGCGAAAAGTTGGACAACGAGGGCATGAGTGAGCCCAACTTTAAACGGGGGGTTTTCTAGATCTTTTCGAATAGTTTAGGAGCATATTTGACCCTTTTTCCTTCTTAAGAAGTTCGTTTTTCACCCTTTCTTCACAATCCATCCTTTCCCTACCAGCCCTCATATGCTACCCCCCACCCCCATTCCAACAAAAAAATATATGATTTTTAAAAACAATAGAAATCTATTTTTGCCACCCCACCTCCTACCCACCCCCCGGCCCTCCCAAAAAGTAAAAAAAAAAAATCTCTTTTACCAGCCTCTACCCCCTACCCCCACCCCAGCTCCAAAAAATGAAAAAAAATTATTTTTTTAATAAAAAACAGAAAAAAAACTACCCCCCCCTTATCTAAAAAAAATGTAAAAAAAACTATTTTTTTTTAAAAAAAAACCTTTTTTACTACCCCACCCCTTATCAATTTTTTTTCTTTTATGAATGAACATTATTTTTACTCATTTTATCTATTTAACTACCCACCTTTAAATGGGTAATATGAGTATTATTCATTTTTACCCTTTAAAAAATTTGGGTACCAACCCACAAATAAAAAAGCTTAAAGTTCCAAGTTATTTTATCCACTTCAATATTTTTCAAACAAAAATGTTGTACCTAAGCATATCCTGAGATTTCATTTTAAAATTGGGGGTTTATATATTAGTTTGGGGTAAAAACAACTATTTTCCAATCATTCAACAGACCCACAGAAATTTCACAAGTGGAGTCTAATAAGGGTAGTACGTACACAACCTTATCACTGCATTGTGAAAATAAAGTGATTGTTCACTATAGAACTTCAGCTCAAATAAATCATAGTCACAACAAATAACACAATAACCGATGAAAAAAGAAAGAAGAATAGAAGTCTGAAGATAATAAGATCAAAGGATGAGAAAGTAGAAGAAGAGGAACTTTTCAGCCCTAGTAATTGTAAAATAGTCATTGTCCTGGAGTTTCAAATACCACAAGCGAAACTCCACAAATAGTGTCCTTAAGTTGTGAAAATTGACATTTTAGAACAAGGGCTGAAAAATATCCATACATCATTCAAAAAGAACTTGAGGAAGTTATGGTCCCCAAAATCAAACCAATACAATCTGAAAAGTTTCCATTACTTCAATAAAGCAAAAACTACAAATTTGCACACTTACTAGGGGTGTAGAAGTGCCTTACTGCAAAACAAGGCAATTTGTATGCACATGTACAACTACAAGAGTCTAACACAAAAAACGAGGTTGCGGGCATAGATGAGCATTTCATATAATTCTGAACCTGATATAACTTTGAACAAATTTAGCAAACACAGCAACAATCTGATATGCATAGATGTACATTAGATATCCTGTTTTGACAACTAGTAATTGTCTTAAATATTGATGCTCATAAACACCTCATTTTCTGGAATGTGTTATTGGATGTCCTAATAGATACAGTAGTTCTAGGATTTGTGGTCTTTAATTTCTCAGCATGATTATACAACCTAGCAAACTGCTCTTTGAAATCTCCCATATGTTCATTCATAACTCTCAATTTTGTCTTTCCATTGCTTGTCTTACTAACATACAAATCATACTCATTTTGTATCAAAGACTGAATCTGATGTAGTTGATGGTAGGATCACTCATAATCCTCTCATTGTAATATTTACTAATCCAAATGGGGATACACAATTTGTTTCTTGTTCTTTTAAAACACTTGTGAACTGGAAAATATGTTTTAACACAAAGTTTCAAGTGTTACCATCAATACTTCTTACAATGTTCCTTTATCCTTTCCTTCTCATTAAGTTTCAACTTAATATTAACATCCTTTTGAATAGATTAAGTTTGCAGTGCCTCCCTGAACTCAATCTTATCCAAAAATATCATATATAGTTGAAAAAAGAACATTTTTAGTAGTTGTATCAAAGTAGACCTTTGTACTTTCCTTCCTAGGTGCTGGATATAGCACTTCATCATCCTCAAGAGGATACCCTCATCTTCACTAATGTCTCTATCAGGATCCGAGCTATCAAAATAAGGGTCATCACCACCCAAATTTCCTTCAAATCTCCCATTCTCTCCTTATAAATGTTTTCAAAACCAGCATCTATACTTACAAGACCAGATGATATCTCATATAGATTTACTCTATCAGCCTTCTCTTTAACTTGTTCTTTAATGTTAGATTGTCTAGCTTGAAGAAACTCCTCATCCAAATCATTCAAGTCACCAATATTTTCATCAACATCATAGAATGAATTAGAATCAGAATGTTCTTCAACTGTAGGGGAGGGACTTGTTCTTCAACTAAAGGGGACTGATTTTGGTTTAAATCCCTATCTTCATTTTCATCAAATGATTGAGATGAAGACACATCAGCCCTATCTATTTGTGGGGAGGATGATAGATCAACCCTATTTTTATGTGGAGAGGAGGACATATCAATATTATCTTTTTGTTGAGATGAGGACACATTAGCATTAGTGCTAGGCATTACAAGTATCTCCTCAATAACTAAAGGTATAATAATGGGATGTACAACATATACATCAAAAAAATCAGCACCCTTCAAACCATTAATAAAGTTTAAAACATCGTGATTAGTATTTAACATGTAAAAATACCCTTCTTGTTGACTCTACATCCAAATGTCTCAACTTTTTCAACACTCAATTTCAATGCTATTTTATGAAACAACTAAATATGCAACTCATCTACATCTATATTAATCTTTTCAACACTAATTATTCCATTGACATACCTTAAAGTTGGATTAGATACAAAAAAGCCCCCACAGTGAAATTGAAGTGTCAATATAGTTAAACTCATATCTTAGGATGCCCGGAAAGTCAAAAGCAAACAACTACAGTTCAAACTTAAAGGCATAACATTATCATGACAAAAACAACTACAGTTAAAGGAAAAAAACATAAAATTACCATGAAAAACAACTACAGTTGAAGGCATAAACTTACCATGACTTTAACACAAAAAGCCCTAACTTTTTTAAAGAAAATACTAGTAACAGTTAAAGCCATTAACTTACCATAATGGACCACTAACACTATAAATATCCAAGACAATTGACCAGAAATAGAATATTAACTTTATCGAAATTTGGATTTAACAAAAAAATCCTAAAATCTACTTCAATTCACGATATATGCCATTGAAGTCACTCGAAGTCATTAATGAACTAAGAAATCATATTACACTAACATTACACAAAAATAAAAATAAAATCCCCAAAAGTTTCAGAAATATCGAGTGACAATCGATCCCATAATCAAACAGATATGCACAAGAAAATTAAAAAAAATACAAAAGGTAAGAACTTACAACGATAATCGGAGTGGAACTGAGCTTCAACTGAGCAAAGCTATGGAAAATCACAAACGATTCTTAGTGGAGAAATCACGAAGTGGAGAAGTGGAAAAGCGTAAAGGTTTTGAAATTTTTGCCTAGGTTAGACTATTCTTAGTTGGCAGATTTACCACGTGGATTTCAATATCATACGTGGATTATTATTTTTTTTCTTTTTGGCCAACATGGTTTGCGCAACACGCGCTATGCCATAACAAAAAAATGTTTAAAATGCTGGGTTTGGAAGGGTCAGGGCTCCAGATGACAAAAGGGTAAGTAGGAGTGTCCATAATACAATCCTATACAAGTACAAGGGTCCACATACCATTTTTCCCCTCAATAATGCAGGTATATGTGCATCTCTTTTTCACATGTTTGAACCACGTCAGTCTCACTTTCTTCATTTTTTCTACCACAAAGTCTAATAAAAATTTCAGAATCATATAATGGATCTCCGTCATGACGTTTGAAACAATAAAATCCCAAGGCAAATAGCACTAGGTTGTAAATTACAGTCTGATTCATTATCTCTAATCTACGTATTTGACTAAATTATACACACCTCAGATATTTTATTTATTATCTACTATTTTCGATGAGTATAAATATTACGTAACTTTGTCAACTAAAGCTTAGACAAATAAAACAAAGTTAGTACTATTTCTTGAAATGTTATGGAAATACTTAACAAATCAAAAAGCTTAAAGTACCTAGTAATTTTATCCACTTCAATATTTTTCCAACAAAAATTTTGTACCTAAGCATATCATACTGAGATTTCATTTTAAAATTAGAGGTTTATATATTAGTTTGGGGTAAAAACAACTACTTTCCAACCCTCAACATACCCACCGAAACTCTCTAAGTGGAGTCCAATAAGGGTGGTACTACTCAACCTTATCACTGCATTGTGAAAACAGAGAGATTGTTCCCTATAGAACCTCGGCTCAAATAAATCATAGTCACAACAAATAACACAATAACCGAAGCAAAAACAAGAATAGAAGTCCGAAGATAATAAGATCGAAGGATGAGAAAGTAGGATAAGGGGAGCTTTCCAACCCTTGTAATTGTAAAACAGTCATTGTCCTGGAGTTTAAAATACCACAAGCGGAACTCCACAATTAATGTCCTTAAGTTGTGCAATTTGACACTCTAGAACAAGGGCTGAAAATTGACATACATCCTTCCAAAAGAGTTTGAGGAAGTTATGGTCCCCAAAATCAAACCAATACAATATGAAAAGTTACCATTACTTCAATAAAGCAAAATCTACAAATTCGCACACTTACTAGAGGCTTAGAAGTGCCTTACTGCAAACAAGGCATTTTGTATGCACTGATACAACTATCAGAGTCTACACAAAAAATGAGGCTGCAGGCGCAGATGAGCATTTCATATAATTTTGAACCTGATATAACTTTGAACAAATTCAGCAAACACAGCAAAAAGCTGACATGCATAGATGTACATCAGATATCCTGTATTAAAAAGTAGTCGCTGTCTTAAATATTGATGCTCATAAACACCTCATTTTCTGGAATGTATTCTTGGATGTCATAATAGATACAGTAGTTCTAGAATTTGTGGTCTTTAATTGCTAAGCATAATCATAAAACCTAGCAAAACTCCTCTCTGAAATCTCCCATATGTTCATTCATAACTCTCAGTTTTGCCTTTCTATAGCTTTTCTTACTAACATACAAATAATACTCATTTTGGATCAAAGACTGAATCTCATGTAGTTGATCGTAGGCTCACTTATAATCCTCTCATTGCAATATTTACTAATCCAAATGGGATACACAATTTGTTTCTTGTTCTTTTAAAACACTTGTGAACTGGAAAATATGTTTTAGCACTGAAGTTTCCAGTGCTACCATCAATACTTCTTACAATGTTCTTTTATCCTTTCCTTCTCATTAGGTTTCAACTTAATATTAACACCCTTTTGAATAGAGTAAGTTTGCAGTGCCTCCTTGAACTCAATGTTATACAAAAATATCATATACAGTTGAAAAAAACCTTTTTAGCAGTTGTATCAAAGTAGACCTTTGTACTTTCCTTCCTAGGTGCTGGATATACCATTTCATCATCCCCAACAGGATACCCTTCATCTTCACTAATGTCACTATAAGGGTCCGAGCTATCAAAATAAGGGTCATCACCATCCAAATTTCCTCCAAATCTCCTATTCTCTCCTTATAAATGTTTTCAAAACCAGCATCTATATTTACAAGACCAGATGGTATCTAATCTAGATTTACTCTATCAGCCTTCTCTTTAACTTGTTCTTTAATGTTAGATTGTCTAGCTTGAAGAAACTCCTCATCCAAATCACTCAAGTCATCAATATTTTCATCAACGTCATAGAATGAATAGGAATCAGAATGTTCTTCAACTCTAGGGCAGGGGCTTGTTCTTTAACTAAAGGGGACTGATTTTTGTTTAAATCCCTATCTTCATTTTCATCAAATGATTGAGATGAAGACACATCAGCTCAATCTCTATGTGGGGAGGATGATAGATCTACCCTATGTGGGGGGGGAGGACACATCAACATTATCTTTTTGTCGAGATGAGGATACATTAACATCAGTTCTAGGCAATACAAGTATCTCCTCAACAACTAAGGGTATACAACATATACATCAACAAAATCAACACCCTTCAAACCATGAATAAAGTTTAAAACATCATGATGATCAGTATTTAACATGTAAAAGTACCCTTCTTGTTGACTCTACATCCAAATGTCTCAACTTTTTCAACACTAAATTTCAATGATATTTTATGAAACAACAAAATATGCAACTCATCTACATCTATATTAATCTTTTCAGCACTAGTTATTCCATTGACGTACCTTAAAGTCGGATCAGATAAAAAACAGCCCCCACAGTGAAATTGAAGTGTCACTATAGTTAAAGTCATATCTTAGGATGCCCGTAAAGTCAAAAGCAAAAAAACTACAGTTAAAACATAAAGACATAACATTATCATGACAAAAACAACCACAATTAAAGGAAAAAAAAGCTTAAACGTACCCTGAAAAACAACTACAGTTGAAGGCATAAACTTACCATGACTGTAACACAAAAAGCCCCAACTTTTTAGAGAAAATACTAGTAACAGCTAAAGTCATTAACTTACCATAACTGTAATTGTTGTAACACCACAAACACTACAAATATCCAAGACAATTGACCAGAAATAGAATATTAACTTTAGTCGAAATTAGGATTTTATGAAAAAATCCTAGAATCCACCCGAATTTATGGAATATGCCATTTAAGTCACTTGAAGTCATTAATGAACTAAGAAAGCATATTACACTAACATTACACCAAAATCAAAGTAATATCCCCAAAAATTTCAGAAAATCGAATGACAATCGATCCCATAATCAAACAGATACGCACAAGAAAATGAAAAAAAATTGGAAAATAATACAAAAGGCAAGAACTTACAACGATAATTGGAGTGGAACTGAGCTTCAACTGAGCAAAGTTATGGAAAATCACAAACGATTCTTAGTGGAGAAATCACGAAGAGGAGAAGTGGAAAAGCGCAAAGGTTTTGAAATTTTCACCGAGGTTGGACTATTCTTAGTTGGCGGATTTACTAAGTGGATTTCAATATCATACATGGATTTTTTTTGCCAACATATATGTGGTTTGTGCAACACGCGCCATGCCACAACAAAAAAGTGTTTAAAATGCTGGGTTTGGAAGGGTTCAGGGGTCCAGATGACAAAAGGGTAAGTAGGAGTGTCCATAATACAATCCTATACAAGTACAAGGGTCCACATACCATTTTGCCCCTCAATAATGCAGGTATATGTTCATCTCTTTTTCACATGTTTAAACCACGTCAGTCTCACTTTCTTCATTTTGTCTACCACAAAGTCTAATAAAAATTTCAGAATCATATAATGGATCTCTGTCAAGACGTTTGAAACAATAAAACCCCAAGGCAAATAGAGTCTAATTCATTATCTCTAATCAACGTATTCGACTAAATTTATACACACCTCAAATATTTATTACTTATCTACTATTTTCGATGAGCATAAATATTACGTAACTTCGTCTACTAATGCTTAGACAAATAAAACAAGGTTAGTACTATTTCTTGAAATGTTATTGGAAATGCTTAACAAATCAAAAAGCTTAAAGTACCAAGTAATTTTATCCACTTCAATATTTAAACAAAAATGTTATACCTAAGCATATCATGCTGAGATTTCGTTTTAAAATTGGAGGTTTATATATTAGTTTGGGGTAAAAAAAACTATTTTCCAACCCTCAACATACCCACATAAATTCTTTAAGTAGAGTCTAATAAGGGTGGTACTACACAACCTTATCACTGCCTTGTGAAATCAGAGAGATTGTTCCCTATAGAACCTCGACTCAAATAAATCATAGTCACAACAAATAACACAATAACTAAAGCAAAAAAAAATAGAAGTCCGAAGATGATAAGATCGAAAGATGAGAAAGTAGGATAAGGGGAACTTTCCAACCCTTCTAATTGTAAAAAAGTCATTGTCCTGGAGTTTCAAATACTAAAAGAGGAACTCCACAAATAGTGTCCTTAAGTTGTGCAATTTGACACTCTAGAACAAGGGCTGAAAATCGCCATACATCCTTCCAAAAGAGTTAGAGGTAGTTATGGTCCCCAAAATCAAACCAATACAATATGAAAAGTTACCATTACTTCAATAAATAAAATAATACAAATTTGCACACTCACTAGAGCCTTAGAAGTTCCTTAATGTAAACAAGACAAGTTGTATGCACTGATACAACTATAAGAGTCTAACACAAAAATGAGGTTGCGCGCGTAGATGAGCTTTTCATATAATTCTGAACCTAATATAACTTTGAACAAATTCAGCAAACACAATAGAAATCTGACATGCATAGATGTACATCAGATATCTTGTATTTATAACTGGTCACTGTCTAAATCCACAGTTTAAAGAAAGAAACAAAATACAACAGAGAAATGTTTAGTTTTTTCTAATAACTATAACCCTTTATCTATCTAAAATGAGATTGTGTCGGACAGATACACATGGCAGACCCAAAATCAGTTTTGCTATTCAACATCTTTTGCCTCAAATTTAATCTGTCCCAGAAGTCGTAGGACGAGGGATGCACCGGAAACGTGCCCTTATGAAATTAGTCATAATTTTGTCTCAGCCGCTTCAAGCATCTTGACCACCTGAGAGATAGTTGGCTGCTTATTGTGGTTTGAATCCCAACAGCAGGTCATGATATCAGATAAGATAGGCAAGAAATCATACGGGATTATTGGACGGGAGCCTTTGTTGACAACAACAAAAGCAGCCTGCACAACACTCATGCTCGGGTAAGGAAGCAACCCTGTTATGAGCTCACACAGAACAATGCCAAAACTATAAACATCAACTTTCTGGGTGTATGATCGGTGCTGGAGCATCTCCCTACAAAACAAAGTTAAACGCTTAGACATCCACAACAAAACACAGATGCTATTGCTAACAACTTTGAACATCATTTTCTTTTTCTTAAAAGAGAAGAAACCAGACACTTGCCAATAAATTCACAATGTTAGACAGGATAGGATCTGTAGAATGTGAATAACTAATTTCTCAAGATTAAACTTGAAAAGTAACTTCATTTGTCAGTTAATCGGAATCAAAATATGAGTTTACTTTGCACAGTGCAGACATACTACACATATATAAGTTTTACCAGATATTGAGATCCGATCCCCACCAGTTTTGGCAAGATCATTCATTATCACATCAAAATTAACAAAAGCATTATCACATTATCACATAATCTCCAACTCACTTAGCTTATGAGGAATATACTTTCATCTCCAACATTGTGTAATGTACGAAACCAAATGGAAACTGATGTTGCTACTTCTATCTAGGACAAAAGAAATAAAAAAAATGCTAGTTCTATCATCAGTAATCTACACTTAACTAGATATAGCAATCAATCCCCACCAGATTGAAGGGAATTATTTCACTCTATACCATATTCTCTAAATCATCTTGAATTGATGATCTAATTCAAGGTTTATATTTTAACTGCCATATAAGCCTGAGACACAAATAAAGGTACTTCCAAGAGCAGAATCCTAAAGACTCCAGGAAAATGGTATATGAAAAAAATTCTCAAAAACATCCTAAATATACCAACAACTAAATAAGACTTTGAATACAAGAAAACCCCATGTATCAATGGAACAATCAACTAAGAAAATTAGAGTAATTTCTTCATTGTCATTAATTTTTCACCTTTCACATCAGATTGTGCCAACCAAGAAGATCTACAAATAGATATCAATAATTTTTCAACAGTATAACAATCACCCTATACAACACCGTAACACATAAAACAAATTATAAAATATATTCTTACATACCATATACGTACTAAAATTATTTTAGCGTTTCATAAAGCATATGAACAAGTGGCGTTTCATAATACATATCAACAGACTTGGTAAGTCATGCCCATGTGGACACCCTTGCCCCCAAAATAGATATGATTCTTTGGTTTTTCCTATCATTCTTGGAGGTGATGAGTTCTAGTGGAGAAATTCGAAAGGTTACAAATATACTTATCTTTCAGCAACTAAAGGTAACGTTTGATCCATATTATATGGAGTATGGACTGGTAGGTTCTACAGAGTGGCGATCAGACCGACCATGTAGTATGGGCAGGGGCGGATTTAAGAGTAGTCATGGGGTGTTACGTGACACTTATTACTCAGAAAAATTTATTAAATATGTAGACGTGTGGTTTCATGGTTTTTTCAATGCTTTTTCCGTAAGAGTTGTCTGTGTTTAGAGACTTTCGGTAGTAGTTTTAACATGTTTTTATGTTTTTTTTGTAGGAAAGATGTCCAGAAATAAAATGCAGAAGGCAGCTGAAATAAAGTGCAGAAGCGACCCACGAAGGCCATCGACTGTCCGTCGTTCCATCGATGACCCGTAGATTGAAGTTCACGCGATTGGAGAAACTTGGGGAAATCTTACCAAGTGTGGGACCACGAGGAGGATCGATGGTCCATCAATTGGATCGTCGATGAGATTAGAGATAGTCCCACTACCCGAAGTTGGAGAAATTCTATGGATGGAGCAATGAAAGGCATCGACGAACCACAGATGCATCAACAGATCGTGTAGTTGGTTCGTCGATTGATTCATAGATGATTCCATCTCAAGGACGAAAAATAATTGTAAGTCTGGACTGATAATGGCAGTTGATGGTCCGTCGTTTCATCGACGGTCCGTCTATGAGGGTCGTCGATTACAGTTGCATTTTTGGACAACTTTCCTTATTTTATTTCCTTTTAATTTAGGACAATGTTTTCCATAAATAGGGTGTAAAACCTCGTTTTTGGGGTGAAACATTATTGTTATTGTTCTTAATTAAAGTTTGGAGATTGGGTTTTGCATCTTCACAAATAATTCAATTTCCAGATTTTCTTTTCAAGTGTTATCTTGTTATTTCAAGTTGGTTTTCTGGATTTTCTTTGAATTGTCAAAGTAAGTTCATGTTTTATTGTTTAACAACTATGAATTGTGTTCTTATATGCATGCTTAACTAAATTGACAACTAGGGTTGTCAGAACCATGGGTAATTAACAAAGTAAAGCTAGCTTAATAACAATTCTCAAATAGGTTATTGCATGTATTGATAATTCTTTCATTTAGAGATCTTTTTAACGAGTGCACACGTTAGAACTCGCCTTGTTGCTACTTGCCAGACGAAGGAGGTAGTTAATAAGAAAAGAATTATCAACATAGATTTAGTGGGATACTATCTAATAGGCTAGTCTCGATTGGTGCAAAGTAATAACTAAGCCATACATCAAATATGATTCTTACTATGAAGTAAAGGTAAGGGTTAGTAGCTTATACACACGTAGCCGGACCAAGGTACGGGGTGAAATTCTCTAAATGCCAGACCAAGGATTTAGAGATACCTAACTTAATACTTTGCATGCAAAACACTATGGAAGAATTGTTATAGCTAGGAATACGATGTTATGAACCTATGGGGAACACATACACCCTAGTTTCTCTCACAACTTGATCAAAACTAAATCTTTACTCCTGTTACTTGTTTTACTTAGAGATATTAAAGAAGTTTGGTTCACAAAAACCCCCTTTTAGTTACTTATTTTTTTTGGAAAGAACTTGACTAAATAGAAGTATTTGTACATTAAAGTTAAGTCTAAACCATTTCCTTGTGAGATTGTCCCCAACCTAATAGTTGGGTTCTTTACTTGATACGACCGCTTATATTTCTTTAGGGACATGTTGTTTTAGCGTAAATAATTTTTGCGCCGCTGCCGGGGAAAGTGTCTTTTAGATTAACCTTAATAACATTACTGAAGTTTAGTCAATGATTTCCTACGCTTTTGTTTTTGTTTCTTTCAGGTCTAGCTCTAGTGAATGCCAACTACAGGGAGCCAAAGAGAACCTCTCATTCCATTAGATCCTGAACTTAATTGTACACTACGAAGAATGGAAAATCAAAAGAACCCAGTCAATCTAGGTGATGGGATACTTTTTCAGCCTCCACCACCGGTTGAGGCTCACAATAAAGTAGTTGCGGAACACCAGGCTGATGATGTTATGAGGATGCAGCCATCCGTCCCACGCCCTCAAGAGTTCTATAGAGCAATGTCAGCATTACTTATTCTGATAGGCCTCTATTCTGACCTCATCCACCCCATGGGCATACGTTCGTGGCAACTAGTAGTTTGATACAGATGCTCACCGTGAGGGGTTTGTTTGCAGGGCTATCATCAGAGGATCCCCATGCCCATATAGCCAAATTGAGGTATGTGAGAAAGAGCTATGTGAGGAGACCAAACTTAGATATGAACGTCATCGGGCTGAGAGTGTTTCCTCTATCATTGAGTGGAGATGTCGTGATATGGTTTATTGAATTACCCTACAATTCCATTTATACTTGGGATCACTTGATGGATGTGTTATTAGATCGATATTACCCGGTGTCCAAGAATCTCAACCACAAGAATAGAGTGAACAACTTTGTGGCACTACCTGGGGAGTCGGTAAGTAGCTCTTGGGACATATTTAATGCATATATGAGAGGTGTTCTAAACTACTGCATTGATGATGAGTCATTGAAAGAGTACTTCTGTCGTGGTCAAGATGATAACAATAAAGCAATACTCAATACTATTGCGGAAGGTTCGTATGGTGAGTGCACATATGAAGAGATCGCATAGAAGTTGGAGAAAATCTCTCGCAACAATAAGGCTTGGAGTACTAGAAAGTCAGACACTAGGAGAAACACCTTCGTAGTGCAAGCTACACACAATCTGGCTGCAGATGAGATTCAGGAGGAGATGGCTTGAATAAGAAATGATCTTAGGTTGGTATTGAAACATGTCACTGGAGGTGCAGAGAAAGTAAATGCATTGAATTACTTGACTAAACCACCACTGCCAGCAGACGAGTACTATTATGAAGAGGATACTTATATTGTGAATGATCAGACGGGAGGTTTCTGAACAAACACCCAAGGCTCCAATTAGGAATATTAGCATCAAAGTCAAGGAAATCAAGGTCAAAACTATGATAACTACAATAGAGAGGGAGAGTATGTTCGAGATTGAAAATACAACCGCGACAACAACTTCAACCGGGATAACTATGGTAAAAAAAATGATAGGAGTGGTCCTTATGTTCCACCTCAAAATTGGGAAGATGCTCCTAGGGATGGTGGAGGTAGTATGGCGTGAGTTGAGGATATGTCAAAGAAGATGATGAAGAGGTTTGATGCTACTGATGAGCATGCTTAGAAATTGAGAAGTGATTTAGCGAACATTGAGTAAAAGGTGGATGCACATGCAGTCTCGATTAAGCATCTTGAGTTATAAATGGCCCAATTATCCACTACTGTGAACCCACGCCAACCAGGCACTCTTCTTAGAAATAGCATCCAAAATCCTAAAAATGATGGACATTGCATGATAGTCACTACTCGAGGAGGTAAGCAAACTATTGATCCACCTATGCCGTCTGTGGTAGAAGATGAGATGAGAAAAGATGAAGAGGTGGTGAAAACTAGTGGATAATTGGTGGACAAAAATTTGAAAGAAAAAGAGGTACCTGAGAAAGTGGTCCCCATTCCTAGACCTCCGCCACCATTCCCTCAGAGATTGGTGAAGAAGACTGAGGATGGTAAATATCGGCCTTTTATCACCATGTTGAAACAACTTTACATCAATGTCCCTTTGATAGAAGCTCTAGAATAAATTCTCGGTTATGCTAAATTTATGAAGGATATGGTTACAAAGAAGAGAACATAAGTTTTTAGGATGATGACCGAATGCAGCATTGTAGTGCTATTGCAACAAGGTCTGTTGTGCAAAAAAAGAAAGATTCGGGCGCTTTTACTATTCTATGTACCATTGGATTATTAAATTTTGCTAAAGCACTATGATCTAGGTGCTAACATAAACCTCATGCCTCTTTCCATTTATAAGAAATTGGGTTTGGGTGACCCAAAGCCTACAATTACTGCTACTACTGCTACTACTGTTACTACTTCTACTACTCCTACTACCGCTACTACTACTGCTACTACTGCTACTACTGTTACTACTTCTACTACTCCTACTACCGCTACTACTACTGCTACTACTGCTACTACTACTACTACTGCTACTACTGCTACTACTGCTGCTGCTGCTGCTGCTGCTGCTACTGCTACTACTACTACCACCACTACTACTACTACTACTGCAACTACTGCTACTACTACTGCTACTACTACTACTACTACTACTACTACTACTACTACTACTACTACTACTACTACTACTACTCCTGCTACTGCTACTACTACTACTACACCAGCACCAACACCACCACCACCAACAGCAGCAACAACAACAACAATAGTAGCAGCAGCAACAACAACAACAGCAGCAGCACCACCACCAACAACAGCAACAGCAACAGCACCAGCAACAACAACAGTAACAGCAACAGCGGGAAGAGTATCAATCTCTTTTTTTCTTAAATTTAGATATTTCGAATTCATTTGGCATGGTCTTGCCTTAGTGGGAATATTATATTCAAATAATTCTTATTCATAAGGAAGACTCACCACATGTCTCTTCCTTTCCCAAAACACATTTGGGTACTCTCCACATATTTGTAGAGAGAATTGATTCTTTAAACTCAATCTTTCCTTGGATTTTAGGATTTTGTAAAGTCTCTTCAATTGTAAGACTACCAATCACATTTTTAAGAAAATCAATTTGTTTATTTTTTAAAGAGATCATATCTTTAACCTCATTAACGAATTTCAAAAATGGCTGAGATATAAAATCTATTTTTATTTTTCTTCCTTCGTAAGTACTAGTTCGATTTCATCCCATGAAATTATAGGATATATATGAAAAAAGGCATTCCTAGAATGATTTCGTTAGACATATTTTTTATTAAAATAAAGCTTTCAGGCATACATATATTATTTGTACATATATATGCTTTAAGGATTTCATATTCAATATCCATTTTATAACCACTAGCATTACGAAGACTATGTGTAGTCTTTTTAAAATATCTAGATAGAATTAATCCCTCTTGAATGCAATTTAAATCAACTCCACTATCACTTAGAGCAATAGAATCCTTTTTACGTTATAATCAATAAAAAGAGTAATTTTTGCTAAAGGTTATATGCTGTAATTAGCTCAATTGTTTCTAAAAATAAATTCTTATTATCAATAGACTCACTAGGGATGTTAGGAACATTACTCTCTAGAACACCAGGAGGATCATTTTCATCTATGGCATGTTTCCTATGATGATTTTTGTCCTTACTTTCTATATAAGTAATTCTTTCATCAAGAATTATATTATGGTTTTTGAGAAAAGATATTTCTTTTTTGAGATTATTAATCTCTTCAACCAAGTCTTGGATTGTAGTAGGAATATGATTACTTTGCGACAGTTTTGGTTGTCTTATTACCTCTACCATGGTATAAGCATTATTATGAGCAGGATTTTCCTTAGGAATTGTAGTATTACTAGTAGAGGTGCCGGTATTACCAATTTTGTCGATAATTTGGTACCTTAATGTCGGGTCGTCAATCATTCTAAGCATTTCTACCTAATTTTCATTACTTATAACATTGATATTTAGGTACTTGAACTAAGAATATAACTGATAGAATTTATCCTTATATTTATCACAAGGTTGGCCAATGTGGCAAGACGTACATTCTTCCTCAAATGAGGACATGTAGTCCTCTTCATGAAGAAATTTTAGGTCTTCACTAGTAGAGGATCCCTCTCCGTCACTATTATTAAGGCTTGAATTTTCTGAAGAGGAATTGAGGAGGATTTACATAGAGAATCCTTAATATTATCCTCTAGATCAAGGCTTTTAATCTTATCCTTGACTTTGCAGTCTCTTGCATAATGGCCAACTCTTCCACATTGTGGCAGACATTTGATCTATTATTCTTATAGAACTCCTTTCTATGATTCGTTTTTCTTTTTTTATGTTTTTTAAGCGTTTCCTTTTCTTGTACTACCTATGAGGCTTTTCTTTATAATATCTTTTTCCCTTATGTCTATTAGACTTTCTAAAGGATTCAGGCATATCAAATGCAAACTGTTCACAAAATTCCCCTAATTGTTGTTTTTCATTCAAATGATATCTTTTAATTTGTTGATTCAACTTGATCTCGTTACATAAAGAGATACCTTCTTAGTATATACACTTATAAGTTTTCCATAAGTATAGTCATCATAATTAATACTTACTGTTTCTACTCTAAGGGCTTTTTAACTTTTTCTGCAAATAAAGTTGGAAGCCCATCTTTAAATTTGAATTTCCAGTGAGAGTTATTAAACTCTCGAAATTCCATAACCCTTGATAGAAAAACATCCTTGTACCATCTAAAGGAAGTAAGGGTTTTGCATCTGAGGTTTTGGAGCATAGTCCTAATGGTTTCAATATTATCTGACCATCTTCCAGAAAAATGTTCTATAATGGTTAGAACTAAAGTGTAGACTACATTTGGAATTATTCCATTCTCATCCGTAATGGCATTTAAAATGGACATACGTTGGGATTCTGAGAGAATTTTCCCACCATCCTTTTAATTGGCATGTAAATCTAGTAATAATCATGCTGGCAATGTCTTTTTTGGAGTTTTTATTGCCTTAAAGATTGTGCTGTACATAAGGATTCTATGAGCTAGAGTATAAATTTGTATATCAGTAAATCCATCAATGTTCCACTCATAAATCTCTGTCCCACTAAAACTATTTGAGCCATAATATTCTTGCTCCTCGAAGAGAATGTCTTGAGGAGTCGGCATAGGATAGTAGTACATCCTTTGAACTGGTTTTCTAGCATGTTTATCTGAGATTTTATTGATCTTATCTTAGATATTATTATTTTTATCAGTGATATCTTTCTCACTTAGTTGGAGGGGATTAATATTTAATCCCTGGAATTTTTCTTGAAGTAATCTCTCAATATTATCAAGTTTAGATAATTTAAAGTCCTTAATTTCCGGAGGGGGTTGAATAGTAGGAGTGACCTTCTCCTTTCCTTTATTTGGAATTTAGATTTCTCTAATTCCGAGCATAAATGACTAACTTTATCATGTAAAGGAAGAATATGCTCTCCTAAAATGCTCACATAAACATTTGTGTAATTTTTCTGTCTTATTAAAGTTTTAATATGCTTTGAAGTAATTAAAGGAGTGTCATTATAATCAAACAATTCTGCAAACGCAGTAAAATGTACAGTCTTATTATATTTTTCAATATGAAAATATTGTTGAGGAGGTAGAAAAGATTTGGTAATTGAACCATCGGATAATTTATAATCTTGTTCTAACATAGAAATATTGCAATAAACATATTTTATCATGAACCATGGTTCAAAAGCAATAGCTTTATTTTCTTTATAAAGATCATTATAAAAACCTTTTTGGAAAAATGTTTGTTCCCTATTATCAAAATTTTCGAATAATCATTTTCTAAATGATTCCCATTTGGGATGGAAAAATTCATTTGAAATTTTCTTTCTTACCTGCGACCCCCGTCTACAATCAATAAGTTTTGATTTATCCATGTAAACCACTTGGAAAGTCCATTTCGGACAACGTAGGTTATATGTCAGTAGTAACTATATGATTTTCAATCTTGATATTATCAAATCTTTTTTCTTCTCTTATGTAAGAAGTAGATACTCTAGAAATTTATCTTCTCTAATATGAGAAATAGATGCTCTAGAAGGCATATCAAGAATATAATCAACAAGAGATATATAAGATGAGTTAGTTCTAAGCATTGTTGAAGGAAAACCTATATTATCTGCATAACTCATTAATAAATTTTGGTCAGTGAATTTTATCCTCACCGTCCGTTGGGAGTTTGCTCAATGTCTGAAATATCAAGATTTTTTATATTATTTTTGGGTGGAACTGCTTCTTTGATCACCAATTCTTTAGGAAAATCAATTTCATCCCATTTAATAGGTCTTCTAGTTATAACCTCATCGACAGAGTGTAGTGGTGCAAGCTACGGTCCGTGTGTGGATCGACGAGGCGTCGATGCCACCGTCGTCCCACACTTAGCCAATGTATGGAAGACCCTCGCCTGCACAGTCTCTGAACTCATCGACGGAGTGCAGGACGAGAGGGGTGAGTGACCATCGACTCACAGACGGCCCGTCGATAGGAGTCTCGTCTTTGAGTGTGTGATACGCTCAAATTTACTTCTTGAAAGAAGTAAAAGCGGTCGCATTAAGTAAAGAACCCAACTAGTGAGGTTGGGATTGTTCCCACGAGGAAAATGGTTCAGACTGAACTTTATTCTATTATTACTTCTATTCAGTCAATTATTTCCCGAAAACAAATAACTAAAGGGGTTTTTGATTAATAAAAGCAATTAGCTAAATTAAAGTAAGCAAGTGACATGTCAAGTAGTGCATTTTAGTCAAGTAATGAGAGTAACTAGGGTGTAAGTGTTCCCCACATGCTCCTAACATAGTTATTCTAGTTATAACAATCCTTTCCTAGTATCTTGCATGCAAAGTGATAAGTTAAGTATCTCTAAATCCTTGGTCCGGCATCTAGAGAATTTCACTCTGCACCTTGGTCCGGCTACATGTGTTGCTTTACTAAATCTTATCTTTACCTTATATTAAGCATCATATTTGATATTTGACTAAGTTGTAACTTTTTACCCGACTGACACTATCCTATTAGATAGTATACACTAAATCTATGGTGATAATTCTTTTCCTATTATCTACCTCCTTGGTCCGGCAAGTAGCAATAAGGCGAGTTCTAACATTGGCTATCCATTAAAAAGACTTCTAAGCGAAAGAATTAGTAATACATGCAAGACACTATTCTAGAATTGTTATTTTAGCTAGATTTTACCTTGTTATTTACCCATGGTTCCCACAACCCTAGTTATGGATTTTAGTTACCCATGCTAATAATCACTCAATTCATAATATAAGACATTTATGAGAATGAAGAAAATCCAGAAATTCACTTGAATAATTAATAAAAACACCAACAATTGATTCCGGAAAAGTATGATCAAATACAAAAATCAAGAGATCAATACTTAAACAAGAGAACTAAAAAATATCCAAAAGTCTAACCCCAAAAATGAGGTTTTTCAAATTATTTATAATAAAATAAAACCTAATAAAAGAAGGACTCCAAACACGTCTGAATCGACGATCCCTGCGACGGACCAGCATGGACACGACGGATCGTCATGGGCTTCGTCATTCCATACTTGGCATAATTTTCTGCTGCTTTCTTCATTGACTTTCTGTTACCATCGACGGACAGATTTGACGGACCGTTGCAAGCACGACGGTCTGTCGAGGGGTTCCGTTCCACAACACTTAGAAACTTCTTCAAATTGGGTACTGGAACTACTCTCTGACAACCACGACGAATATGCAAGATGGATCGTCATGGCTATGACGGTCCGTCATGAGCTTCCGTAGTACCACACTTGGTCATACTTCCCCAACTTCCTTCAGCAGCCATTTTCTTCTCACTACGGTGCCACCTACGGACCGTAACAGTCACGACGGACCGTCGTGGGCTCCGTAGGTGGTCACTTTTGCAATTTCTGCTCAAATCCTCCGCGTTCTCCTTTGGACAAATTTCCTATGAATAAACTTAAGGAAAAGACACTGAAAGTACCGTTAAACCACGGTACATCAACACCCTCGACCTAAATTTATTGTTTGTCCTCAAACGACGCACTATGACTCACTACAAAATCTTTGTACAAGAGTATCCGTCTTTTAAGTTTCGCAATCATTTGACTATCAATCCTGATTATTCTCATTATGTTCATGCATGCTATCACTATTAGGCTTGAATTAAGACTCACCACAACTTGACACCTATCCTCTTCGATCTCTCACCTAGGTGCTAATTTTTCCGGTATTGCAACTAGTGTCCTCACTTCAAAATAACATCCTCATTTTTCACCAAATGATTTCTGTTTGAGTATAAGGATTACTTTTCAACACTCGCTTTGAGAACAACTTCACAAATCATTTATACATATTGCCATAGGCTTGCCCTTATTTTCACTTCTTTAAGTTCGCCAAAACAACTCTTACGATCACGTTAGGACTTTCTTAGCTTGTAACATAGGCTCAGGATCAGGTAGGGTATGTTTAGGTATATTTTAGTGACTTTTTGCCCTCCTTGACATATCGGTTAAGCGTCCTACCTTTCAATCATTTTATTCCGCCCTTTTTCTTATATTCTTTCACCTTGCTATTTTCCCTTCTTTCTTCTTTTGTGTAAGAGACTCTTTTCTTTTCTTGCTTGTATTTATTATTATTATTATTTTTTTATTTCACTTTTCTTTCAACTGGTTCTTGAGTCACTATTTTTTGTTCTTTCTCTCTCTTTGTTCTTTCAACCCCACTTTCCGGAGCATTCCTCATAATATCCACCCTCAACTCATGGCTTTGCCATGAGTCAAAGTACACAATACCCAAAGTTGGGTCAGGGCCATGACAAGATTGTTTTCTGCATTAACCACCCTCAACTTATGTTTTTGGCATAAGCTGAGGTGCACATGTCCAAGGAGGGACCAGGGCCAACACATTATTCCTAAAAAAGATCAGTTGGGGTGAAAAAAAAAGGTCTATTTAAGCTGAAATCATTTGGATCAAAAAGAGATTAATTTCATTCGATTTTCTGTTATTTAGGCTAAAGACTGAATATATTGAACAAGGGCCTATGATCCTTTCCTAATTGTCTATTACAACTTACTTTTAGCAGGACTAACCAGGCAAGTTCTAGCTCAGTACATACAGTGGACTATTCAAATTTTCCTCACACTCACTTGACATCTCATTACTCTACCAGATTATCAGACACCTAGTTCGAGTCCTAAACTTAGAGCCACAGATTTATCAACTACTATGCCTAGTCATGCATCATTTTCATTACATCAGGATATCATTTCTATTTTAGCCATTATGCTTCAGAGTTATACCATGTACACAAGATATAGACATGCCGGTTCAACAATAAAAATAATCAGTCTCTTGGGGAAAAAGAACACAGGCAAGAAAACACCAAAAGAGGATCGTGAGTTGGGTTACTCAGACTTCACCCTAGCACTCACTCTCCATTTATCCCACCCCCAACAAAAATATATGCAATTGTCCCCAATTATAAAAGAATCCAAAATAATAGAGTGGTAGGTGAAGCAAACCTGAGGCGCAAAGCGCCATCTATCAACAAGTTGGTGGATCCGGTGTCCGAAACCCATTCCATTTGTAGTCTGGAAACCCTCAATAGTGTCCTCAGCATTAACAACACTCTCAGTAGTTCCTCTCTCAACAAACACATCACCATCAGTAGTGATCTTCTCTACCTCAACAACTCTGGAGCTAGATGCCCCAACAACCAACTCAATAGCCCTCAACTGAGGGCCTTCTCATTAGCAATCGAGGCTCTCCTGCAGCCTCTAACTCTCGGTGCTCCCTCTTCTGTTCCCTAGACTCATCCTCACGTCGACCTCTACGCCTCTTGGCATGCTCTCATGGTATAGGTGGTGGCACTAAAGCAGTGGAGAATAAGGCCGCCAAAGCAGTATCCTCAGTGGGCTCTTTAAAAGAAGCGTCAGACTCGGGCACCCTAGCCTCTATAATGTGTCCGAGCCTGCTCGGAGACTCTCTACAGCAGCTTGAAGGGTCCACAAGTCCACCGGAGGGGCTGCCCGAGCTAGCACGCGCAACTCAAAAGCGTCCAGGCGCTGATGAACCTCCATAATCTTCCTCTCTATGTGTTGGGCCATCTTCCGCTACATACGCTCCCCGCCTTAGCAATAGACCTCTTCATCCAAGGTTGGATGTGATGTAGAAGAGTGGCCATTTAGGCCTCAAGTTTCTGGACCCTAGCAAGTGGGACAAGAGTGGCGGAGGGAGTTGAACGAGAGGAGCTCGGAGCGGTGCTACCACCTAGGATAGATTCGACCGGGGTGGTGTCAGTAGGCTCAGATATAGCCTCGGTAGCCGCTTGGGCTTGCTCTATTGTATCAGTCAGGTTCTCAACAAGCAGAGGTACCTCCGAGCGGGGCCCTCTACGTGGGGCCAACTCATTGGCCTCATCCCTGATAAGACCTATATCAACAGTGCCCGGTGGGGTCTTGATCTGATCTATGTTCCAATGGGGCACACCTGCGGACCTGCACAACGCAAACACCATGCATGGAAATGGGTAAGTAGTAGTGACCTTGAAATCCCTCTCGTGCATGACTGCCTGAAGAAGCCAAGCGAAGTCCACCTCGAACCCTGCTATCATCGCCGCTATCAGAACTGCGCGATCCGATGTGACTATATTATCTGCAACAGTGGGGGAAAGGCAATGGCGGACTATCAACCACAGAAACCGTGAAGGTCAGGTTACCCTTCTTGATGGCTCTCTTCGGCTCAAGTACCCTGTCAGCAGCCTCTCCATCAACGAACAAATACTGGGCCAACCACCTCTTGTGAGTCTCTCTCAATTCTGCCTCACGCAAGAACCATCCATCTTTAACCAGTTTCCACCGTATTTCAACTCGGCGGTGAGAGGAGTCCTGGTGGCATCAACATCCTCGCAGTATGGATACCGGCGGATGGCTGGCAATGAGATGTCTACCCACTTGACACGGACTCGGATGTGATCTAGTTGAGCCTTTTTGGCGTGGGCAGCCCGCCTATCAATCTGGGATCAGAGAGTCGCCACATACGAGGCGTAGAACTCTCCGACCAACTCCTCACTATACTTGCCCAAAGCACGAGCCGTCCAATCTAGCCGCTGCCTGGTGAAGAGTCCATGCATATCAAGCATGGTGGGAAGACTCGTCGTATGGACCTGCCTCTCCTGGGTAAGGGTCCGGGTCATGACACCCTTATCATTCAGCAGTTTGGCATCGGAGTACACTTGAAACTTTCCCTCAACACACCACCGGTTGGGCTGGTCGGCAACCAGGGCGGGGAATCCACTCAGTGGTGATTGAGTGGAATCAACACTATCGGCCTCATCAGACGAGGCAGACTAGGATGCAGTGGCTGGAGAAGAAGCCTCCTCAGACCCGGAGACTTCTTTTGAACCCGATTCTTCCTCAGAACCGGAAGCATCTATGGAGTGTGTAGCAGACCCAGAAGGCATGCCAGTCAATATGCGCTCCTCTTCAGACTGGGAGGCAGTGACTACACCGAGCGCCACGTTAGTGGGGGTGGCTCTGGTGGTACGTGCATCCTGTGCAGTAGTGACAGTGCTTGGGGGCAGGTATTCGGGGTCACGCTCATCGTTAAAGCCAATGACCAGTCGGTCGGATGGGGCGATGGACTTTGAGCGCACTCGTGTGTACACGAGATCTAGCTTTGGTTTCATAAGTGTTAGTACCTGAAAAGAACAACAATTAGTACTAGTAGAAACAAACAAGACATGCAAAAAAAGAAAACAAAAATGTAAAACCAAAACTGAAATAATATTGTTGTAGTTTCTGTGCTGGACGATGGACCAGTTGACGGTCCATCGTGAGCATGATGGACCGTGATAACGGTCCGTCATGAAATACTTGAGAAAATTTATTGGACTCTCGTAAATAGTCTCTAACAAACACGACAATTGTGCAGGACAGACCGTCGAGAGCACGATGGTTCATCGTAGAGGTCCGTCATTGGACACTTAGAAAAGATTTTGAGACCCTTACGAATAGGGTCTCTGACAACCATGACGGTTGTGTAGGACGGACCATCGAGGGTACAACGGTCTGTCGTAGAGGTCGTCGATGGACACTTAGATAAAATAAACTAGAATTGGTGGGACGGACCCCATGACGGTCCGTCGAGGGCACGATTGTCCATCGACGGGGTCTTATTTTGTCCTTCAGTGATAGAACAGGGGATGCCTCTCTCGTCCCCTAAAATGCTAATCAAAAGAATACTTATCCAACCACAATTTCTAACCCAATTACCCAGCATACTAGTAATCCTAAGGCAATAGTTTCTTGAGTTTTAGCATGCCATTTTGGAGGACTATCAACCTAGGTCAGAAACAATTATAAGAAAAATACACCCCCATTTGATTTAGTTAACACAACACCCCCATTCTGTTTACTATGTGAAGGGTCTTAAGGCATGTAGGATTAACGGGGTGAGTTCGTAGCATGCACTAGGGGTCAACTTCCGAAGATCCAACATTCAGAATCAAGCATGGAGCATGGAAAAAAAAGAAAGAAATGTAGATGATTTAGAGATCAGAACCACATACCTGATATTTGGAGAAGATGAAAACAAAGTAAGGCACACAACTCTAGTGATCAGCACAAGAACAGTTGACTTCGATCGGCAGATTAGTTAAAGAAGCTAGGAGATTGGAAGAGGGAAGATTAGGGGAATTCGGGAAGGGATGGGGAATCTGATGTTTTGGGGAGAGGAATAGAGTGTTAGGGAGTTGAAGAGGGAGTAAATAGGGGAAGTGAGGGAAAGAACGGTTAGAATGAAGAGGTGGGAAGTTAAAAGGTTTAAAAACTTTTAATATTCGCTGGTCGGGTCGGGTCGGTTTTACAGGTATTGATGCAACGAGTTCCCGTCGATAGTCCATCATGGGTGCCCTAATTTAGAAAAAATGGAAAAACTTGCCTGGACACAATGGATGCTTGCGACGTTCCGTCCATGGGTCCGTCGATGAGTTCTGCAGACCAATTTTCTGGTGAGGCGCTACCTGAAAATTTAACACCCATGAAAAGAAGTAGAAGCGGTCGCATCAAGTAAAGACCCCAACTAGTGGGGTTGGGATCGTTCCCACGAGGAAAATGGTTCAGACTTAACTTTATTCAATTATTACTTCTATTCAGTCAATTTTTTCCCGAAAACAAATAACTAAAGGGGGTTTTGATTATTAAAAGCAATTAGCTAAATTAAAGTAAACAAGTGACAAGTTCAAGTATTGGAGTTTAATCAAGTAATTAGTGTAAGTAGGGTGTAAGTGTTCCTCACAGGCTCCTAACTCAGTAATTTTAGCTACAACAATCCTTTCCTAGTATCTTGTATGCAAAGAGATAAGTTAAATATCTCTAAATCCTTGGTCCGGCATCTAGAGAATTTCACTCCGCACCTTGGTCCGGCATCTAGAGAATTTCACTCCGCACCTTGGTCCGGCTACGTGTATTGCTTTACAAAATCTTATCTTTACCTCATATTAAACATCATATTTGATATTTGACTAAGTTGTAACTTTGTACCAACCGATACTAGCCTATTAGATAGTATACACTAAATCTATGTTGATAATTCTTTTCCTATTATCTACCTCCTTGGTCTGGCAAGTAGTAATAAGGCGAGTTCTAATGTTGGCCAACCGTTAAAAAGACTTCTAAGCGAAAGAATTAGCAATACATGCAAGAAACTAGTCCAGAATTGTTATTTTAGCTAGATTTTACCTTGTTATTTACGGATGAATCCCACAACCCTAGTTATGGATTTTAGTTACCCATGCTAATAATCACACAATTCATAATATAAGACTTTTATGAGAATGAAGAAAATCCATAAATTCACTTGAATAATTCACAAAAACACCAACAATTGATTCCGAAAAAGTATGATCAAGTACCAAAATCAAGAGTCCAATACTTAAACAAGAGAACTAAAAAATATCAAAAAGTCTAATCCCACAAACGAGGGTTTTTGAACTATTAATAATAAAATAAAACCTAATAAAAGAAGGACTCTATTTAAGGCAAATCTGTCCAAAATGAGTCTGAATCGACAATCCCTCCGACGGACCGTCATGGACACGACGGACCGTCGTGGGCTTCGTCATTCCATACTTGGCATATTTTTTTGCTGCTTTCTTCATCAACCATCTATTGCCCTCGACGGACAGATATGACGGACCATTGCAAGCACGACGGTCTGTCGCGGGGTTCTATTCCACAACACTTAGAAACTTCTTGAAATTGGGTACTGAAACTACTCTCTGACAACCACGAGGAATATGCAGGACAGATCATCATGGATATGACGGTCTGTCATGAGCTTCCGTAGTCCCACACTTGGTAAGACTTCCCCAACTTCCTTCAGCAGCCATTTTCTTCTCACTACGGTGCCACTACAAACCGTAACAGTCACGATGGACCATCGTGGGCTCCGTAGGTGGTTACTACTGCAATTTTTGCTCAAATCCTCCGTGTTATCCTTTGGACAAATTTCCTGTAAATAAAGAGAAACCTACATAAAAAGTCAATAAAAAAGGCTTTAGACACACACTAAACTTAAGGAAAATACATTGTAAGTACCGTGAAACCACGGTACATCAAGGTTGAGTTTTCTGATTAATTTAAGTTGGTATCATTTGATTAGTTAGGGGGTTAAGTGTTTTAATTAAGGTTTAAGAGATTCTGATTAAATTGATTTACGATCCAATATAAGTACTCCCAACCCTCATAAATCTAAAGACAACTCTCAAATAAACTCTCTTCCTTCTCTCTTATTTCTCTCTCTACTTGAACTCACCATTGAAGACTAGCAAGGATTAGGGTTTGGGGTCTGGAAAGGGATGAATTCACCATCAAAATTGTTGTCAAACGTTAAGGTATGGGTTCTATTTACCTTTGAGACTCTTTCCTCCAAGGGTTCCTTCAAAATATCTTTCAAAAGTTGAGCTTTCTTATGGGTTTCATCCAATTACGTGATTGAAGTTATGAATTGAGTTGTTGATGATTTCTTTAAGTTATATTGAGTAGATTAACATGTAATTCAACTTTTTTATGGTAATTTTTGATTGTTTGGTCTAAATTTAAGAATATGATCCTCCATCCCTAACCTAAGTTGTGATCTCGACCTATATTGTATTGTGATCATTGACTTTAGTCGGTTATTGATTATATTACTATCCTATGGTGTTATTATGATAAAATTAAGATGAATTATATGCCTATCATGCTAGTTCTTGAGATGTGATTTAGGTTATGAATTGTAATGTGCAATTACTATGTATCTTGTCTTAAGTTGTAATCTAGTACTGAATTGTGCTATAGAGATGCAATTGGCCTTGTAATTCTATTGGTTATGATGTTAATCCCCAAATTCGGTTGAGTTATGGGTTGATGGTAAGACCTTGATGATAGACTACGAGGAATACTTGGTAAGTCTTAGAATCTCTATCTTTACTTTCAATTATGATCAATTGTTGTTATGTCATGATATTTCATTGGACTATGCCTTATACTAGGTTTATAGGGTGGTATGAGGTTTAATTGAAATATCTTGACGATGTTGTCAGGTTGATTAAGGTGTATGCAATATAAGGATGGTGAAAACTATCAATGTGACTTGATATGCTATTAAATGCTAATGTGTTAACCTCACTTATATTAATTGTGATGAAAGGACTTATAATCATACAATTCTTATTGAGCTATTGATGAAGATGATTATACAAGGGTCGACCCTATGGCCTAATTAAGCTATGATTGATAATTACAGGCGTAAAGACATTTTACAATAGCTTAGAACCGAGTGAACTAGATTGAGGAGTGTCCCTTCCCACATAGGGAAGGTAGGAACACTATATTACTCTTGAGATTGGAGACTATAATGCATGACGCATAAAGAGAGTCCCAACTAAATCTCCTAGTTGTTGAACTATGTTGCCCCCATAGGAATACTAGCTAGTGGATCCACGTAGTTGCTATGTTTCATGTTTTGGTACTACCTTGGCAAGTAGTCCTCGTTCTTTCGGTGTAGGCTCTTATGACACCGGATTCCAAACTAGCTCATATGGTCTATGTCGGTTAGGGCAAGATGTTCCCAAAAGGTAAAACGAATTAAAGGACTTGAACTCTAACTTTGCTAACCTAAGGGGTCTAGCTTGGTCTAGGTAGGGGTATGAGACTCTACCTAAACATTGCACTAGTTAGCCTTGAGGGGAGTCTTAAGAGGAGATTCTAATATATGTTTATGTTATAATAATATATGATGTATATATGATGACCATGGAAGGTTGTTGATAGTATATGTTGATTAGTTCATTTATGAATATGCCTTGGGTTATAATATTAGTATATGATGAAATAGAATTTTAAATGCTATGATATGTAAAGTTGGACATTGGTCATGTTTTCTTGTCGAAGATACTTAATTGAGTAAGGTTTTGGTGCTTTGCTTGATTATTGCGCTTGTTGACTTTATAAGAACTTGTCAATAGTTGTCTTGCTTATTATGATACGTTTTACTCTTATTCATTCTCGTGATATTATTCCTTGATGTTAGGTTTGTAGTAAATCATGGCTTTTTGGTATGTTGGGATAAGTATTACTTGTTGAGATGGTAAGCATGTTTGGTTGGTTGATATGACTTACTTGACTTTGCATTAAGTCCCTAAAGGTGTAAAATGGCATGTTTTGATTAAAAAGTCTCTTTTTGCATGTTTTGCGTGTGTATGTGCATAAGATCTCATACTTAGTACATCTGGAGTACTAACCCTATTTTCTTCTCTTGTCCTAAACATTTTAGGTTCCGGTCATAGAAGAGTTTGAAAGGCGACATTGTTGAAGGCTTGGATTCTTCCTTTCATCGAAGTGGGGTAGGTTCTCAACTTCCAAGGTCAATGTCATCATCTAGCTTACGAATTTGTTATGAGCTTAATGATCTTTAATTTATTTTCTTTTCAATTGAGTACTATACTTTTGTATGACCTATATGTGGTTTTGTTTGATTGATGTAAGGGCTATGCCCATATTGGGATATTCGTTTAGATGGTATGAGATGAGACAACCGTTGAGACTATTTCTACATTTTACGTATATGTATGTGCAATAAAAGTAGAAGGCTATGTAACCTTCCTATACGAAGGGTCTATGTATACCCGGTATGAGTATATATTATGTGTTGTAGAGGTCTTTGTGAACCTCCAAGTAGCTGTAATGGAAGTTTTAAATTTTTCCGCATTTTTTAACCTATGAATGTAATGACATGAGACTAAGTGGATAGTCTTAGTCCTTCAAAAGGACAACGACGCCGGTTACGTCTAGGAGGTAAACCTTGATGTGACAAACTTGGTATTAGAGCATGAGGTTGAATATCGTTGAGTTATGTATCTCTCTATACCATGTCTATGTAGGTTTGTATACATAATTGTGAAGCGCGCCACATTTATGAGTAGGAACCTATACGATGTTTTGGAATCACTCCCATTCTTGGAAATCTTATATCGTGCCTATAGAGTACACTTATGGTGAGCTTTTGCATCTAATGCTATTGTTGTGCCTATAGGAAGCTTGAAGACTTCAGGAGAAAGTTGGTAATGCGGGAGCTCCTCCCCATGATGACCAAGTTCCTCCACTTGAGGAAAACGCTTATGTTGATCAAGACCCCGCTAACCCTCCACCTATAACGGAAGCTGAGATGAGGGCTATTCTTTCTGAAATGTATTAAGCCATTACTACTCAAGCACAAGCCGCAACGGTTCAAGCCCAAGCTATGATGGCCCAAGAAAATCGGGATATTGCTCCCCGTCCTCATCAATCAGTTACTACTATGGCTTCCCATCTAAAGAACTTCAATTGAATGAACCCTCCTACTTTCTATGGGTCTAAGGTTGATGAAGATCCCCAAGAATTCACCGATGAGGTCTACAAGATACTATATGCTATGGGGGTGTCTTCAAGTGACAAGGCCAAGTTGTCCACATACTAACTCAAGGATTTGGCTGAAACTTAGTATGTGAAATGGAGGGATAATAGGCCATTGAAGAGTGGTCCGGTGACCTGGGAGATCTTTAAGGAGGCTTTTCTAGATTTGTTCTTCCCTAGAGAGATGAGGGTGGAAAATGTGGCGGAGTTCATCAATCTTTGCCAAGGAAGAAGGAGTGTTCATGAGTACTCTTTGGAATTCATTAAGTTGTCCAAATATGCTCCTCCTTTGGTCTCCGATCCTAGAGACAAAATGATCCATTTTGTGACGGGGGTGTCGGAGGACTTACAAAATGAATGCCAATCGGCCATGCTAAATGACAACATGAATATTTCCCGTCTTCTGGTTTATGCAAGAAGGGTGTAGGAGGCAAGGGCCAAGCGAAAAAGTAGAGATGCTAAGAGAGCAAGGTCATATGATGGAGGTTCTTCAAAGAATTGGCTTGAAATACAAGACAAGCCTATATTCAAGAAGTGGGTTTCTAATCAAGTCCCTTCAAAATTCCTAAAGGCTAGTGGTGATAGGGTGTCTAACCTTAAATTCAAGAAATGAAAAGGTACTAATTCACCAAATGAGAAGCTAACTTGTGGAAAGTGTTGTAAAAAGCATTATGGTGATTGCCTTAAGGGGACAGATAATTAAACTTTAGTTGTGGCAAGAGTGGTCACAAGATGATAGATTTCCCAAACTTGAAGAGTCAAGAAAAGGGTAGTGGTCAAGCTCAAGCAAGTAGTTCTACTGATGCTGCAAAGAAAATCCGCTTCTATGCTCTCCGCTCTAGGGGTGAGCAAGAGACTTCTCCTGATGTGGTGACCGGTATGTTGAAAGTTTTCTCTATTGATGTATATGCCTTACTTTATCCTGGTGCTACTTTATCATTTGTACACCTCTAGTAGCTAAAAGTTTTGATATTTTACCCATATTTTGCATGAACCTTTTATAGTGTGTACTCCGGTGAGTGAGTCGGTTGTTGCAAAAAAGGTGTATAAATACTGACCAATAATGTTTCCCAATAGAGTTCCGTATGTTGATCTAGTAGAAGTCGATATGCATGTTATATTAGGTATGGATTGGTTGCATGTATGTTTTGCATCCATTGATTGTAGAACAAGAGTGGTTAGGTTTAACTTCCCAAATGAACCCGTTGTGAGTGGAAGGGGGAAATTCTATTCCTAGAAGTCGTATTATTTCTTGTCTAAAAGAATGCAAAATGATCTCAAAAGGTTGTCTTTATCATATAGTAAGAGTCCAAGATCTAGACTTCGAAGATCCTCCCATTGAGTCGGTACCCACAGTGAGTGAGTTTCCAGTGGTCTTCACTAATGACCTTTCTGGTATTCCTCCCAAACGGGAAATTGACTTTGGCATTGATTTGCTACCGGATACAAATCTCATATCAATTCCTCCTTATCGAATGGATCCGGCAGAGTTGAAAGAGTTGAAGACTCAACTCCAGGATTTACTAGATAAGGGTTTTATAAGGCCTAGTATTTCTCCGTGGGGTGATCCAATTTTATTTGTGAAGAAGAAACATGGCTCCTTGAGAATGTATTTTGATTATTTCCAACTCAACAAGGTTACCATTAAGAATAAGTACCTTTTTCTCGGATTGACGACTTGTTTAATCAACTCAAAGGGGCGAATTACTTTTCAAAAATTGACTTGAGATCGGGGTATCACCTACTTAGGGTGAGAGGTGAGGATATACCAAACATGACCTTTTGAACTAGGTATGTTCACTATGAGTTCTTGGTCATGTCTTTCGGTCTCACTAATGCTCCGGCGGCATTTATGAACCTAATGAATAGAGTTTTTTGAAGTTACCTAGACTCATTTGTCGTTGTCTTTATTGACGACATCTTGGTATATTCGAAGAATGAGGGTGATCATATGGGTCATTTGAGGGTGGTATTGCAAGCCCTTAAGGAACATCAATTGTATCCAAATACAGTAAGTGTGAGTTTTGGTTGAGGTTGGTGACATTCCTTGGGAGGAACATCTCTAGTAAGGGAGTTGGGTAGACCCAAGAAAAGCCGATGCAGTGAGAAACTGGCCTAGACGATTGACTCCAACAGACATTAGAAGTTTCTTGGGTTTAGCGGGTCACTATCGGAGATTCGTGGATGGTTTCGCGTCCATTGCGTCTCATTTACTACTTTGACCCAAAAGATTAAGAAGTTTGAGTGGTCGGAGGCATGTGAGAAACGTTTCCAATATTTGAAAGATAGGCTCACTTTTGCTCCGATATTGACTTTACTGGAGGGTACAAAGGGTTTTGTAATATATTATGACTCTTACCGAGTGGGTTTGGGGTGTGTGCTTATGCAACATGGGAAAGTGATAGCCTATGCATCTAGGCAACTTAAGGTACATGAGAGAAACTATCCCACTCATGACCTTGAGTGAGAAGCCGTGGTGTTTGCTTTGAAATATGGAGGCATTACTTCTATGGGGTTCATGTAGATGTCTTTACCGATCATAAGAGTCTCCAATATGTGTTTACCCAAAAGGAGTTGAATCTCCGACAGAAGGTGTTCAAAGTTGTTGAAAGATTATAATATGAATGTCTTTTATCACACCGACAAGGATTATGTAGTTACGGATGCCCTAAGTCGTATGACTATGGGTATAGTATCCCATCTTTACGAAGCCAAGAACGACCTTGCAAGGGAAGTTTATACGTTGGCTAGGTTGGGGGTGAGGTTGGAAAGTTCTCTTAATGGGGGTGCTGTAGTTCATCATAACTCAAAGTCATCTCTAGTGGTTGAGGTAAAGTCCAAATAACACCTTGATCTCGCATTCATGAAGTTGAAAGAACCGGTTATCGGCAAGTTGAATGAATCCTTCTCCTTAGGAGGGATGGTGTGTTAAGGTACCAAGGGAGATTATGTGTTTCCGATGTAGATGAGTTGATGGATTGGATCTTAGAAGAAGCACATGGGTCCCGCTACTCAATTCATTTGGGGTCCACAAAAATGTACGATGACCTAAGGGAGATATATTGGTGGGAAGGTCTAAAAAGGGACAAAGCGGAGTTTGTCGCTAAGTGTCCGAATTGCCAACAAGTAAAGGACGAACACCAAAAGCCGGGTGGCTTACTACAAGAGATCCAAATTCCTACTTGGAAGTGGGAAGACATCAATATGGACTTTGTAGTAGGTTTACCTCGGATTCAAAAGTCATATGATTCCATTTGGGTGGTTGTGGATCGATTGACTAAGTCCGCTCGCTTTATTCCTGTCAAGTATACATATAGATTGGGGCGCACAATTGACATCTAGATTTTGGAGGTCGTCCCTAAAAGGGTTGGGTACTATAATGAAGTTGAGCACCACTTTTCATCCCCAAATGCATGGTCAAGCGGAGCGTACGATACAAACCCTTGAAGATATGCTTAGGGCGTGCATTATTGATTTTAAAGGGAATTGGGATAAACATTTACCTTTTGTGGATTTTGCCTACAATAATCGTTTTCATTCATCCATTTCCATGGCTCCCTATGAAGCCTTGTATGGTAGGAGGTGTAGGTTTCCTATTGGATGGTTTGAAGTGGGTGAGCCATTGCTTCTTGGTCCCGAGTTGATTTATAATACTTTGGAAAAGGTTCATATCATAAAGAATCGGCTGCAAACGGCCTATAGTCGGCAAAATTATTATGCCGATCATAGGAGAAGGGATTTGGAGTTTAAAGAAGGTGATAAGGTGTATTTGAAAATTTCACCAATGAAAGTGGTGGTTAGATTTTGCAAGAAACGGAATTTGAGTCCTCGTTATATGGATCCCTATGAAATCTGGCAAAGGGTTGGTAAGGTTGACTATGAATTGAAACTTCCTAGTGCATTGGCTTCAGTTAATCCGGTTTTCTATGTTTCTAAATTGAAAAAGTGTATCGGTGATCCCGAGTCCATTGTTCCTATTGAGGGGCTTGGTGCCAAGGATTACCTCTCTTATGAGGAAGTTATGGTTCAAATACTTGATGGTCAATTCAAGAAGTTGATGAATAAATAAGTGGTTTCCGTAATGGTGTTATGGAAAAATCATCTAGTTGAGGGTTTAACATGTGAGGCCGAGGCCGACATGAAGTCCAATTACCCTCATCTTTTTGAGATTAAGGTTAGTCATTCTTTTAATAATATAAATATGACTAAGTTTCTTGATTTTTGGGTGAAGTTTCACACATTATGCATTTTTGAAAAACTTACAGTGAAGTTACTGTATTATTTCTTTTTAAAACTTGAAATTTTGCTATTTGCTTGTTTTGAGTTATGTTGTGCATTTTGATATGGTGAGTCTTTATGAAATAATATGTAGAATGTTGTTAAGTGGAACTTTGTGCTAATTGACTCATGTAATGTATGTTGAGCTCATAAGTGTTGTGAGAAGGAAATGCCTCATGATGAAGTGTTTTGAGCCTTATGTGTGGTAATATGAGGTTTGATATTTGCCTTGTTGAAATGATATGATTTATATTGATTTGATATTGTTGATTGATTGGGCTGCTAGTCTCGAGTCTATTCCTTCCTTCAAAAGAGTTTTGATGTCATTCGAGGACGAATGTTCCTGGAGGGGGGGGGGATAGTGTAACACCTTGAAAATCCAAGGCACATTTTAAAGCCTAACATAGGTGTTATAAGGTCTAAGTACTGTTTCTAAGTCCATTTTCAAATTAATATAGGTTATTTAGGAGGTTTAAGAACCAAAACCTCCAAGAACGTCCATGACGTTTGGGAAGTCAGTTCAAAGGGGTGTTAGTGTGCCTTAGCCTTTTTGACTAACTTTTAGGAGTCGGAAATGTACGAAAATTGGTGGAAAGGTATGTAATAGGTGTTTGAGTTGTCGCATGGTTGAAACGTCTGGGTACGACTCCCCAAGGACCAACCAAGGGCCCTTGAGAAGGACCCTTGTAGTTTGATGCAACACTGTCTCGCAGTGTGCATCGATAGGACAATAGAAGGCCCGTGTGTGGATCACCGGGGCATTGATTCCATCGTCATCTCACACTTAGAGTGGTTTAGAAGAAACCTTCACCCGCACATCCTCTGAGCTCATCGACGGAATGTAGAGGTGAAGGTTACGGTCTGTGTGTGGATCGACAGGGCATCGATGCCATTGTCGTACCACACTTAGCCAATGCATGGAAGCCCCTCGCCTGCACAGTCTCTGAACTCATCGACAGAGTGTAGGATGAGAGAGGTGAGTGACCTTTGATTCACAGACGGCCCGTCGATTGAGGTCTCGTCTGTGAGGGTCGAGTTTTCTGATTAATTTAAGTTTGTCTCATTTAGTTAGTTAGGGGGTTAGGTGGTCTTATTAGGGGTTAAGAGAGTCTAATTAACTTCATTTAATACCCAATATAAATACTCCCGACCCTTATTAATCTAAATAAAACGCTCAAATACACTCTCTTCCTTCTCTCTTATTTCTCTCTCTACTTGAACTCACCATTGAAGACTAGAAAGGATTAGGGTTTGGCGGCTGGAAAGGTACAAATTCACCATCAAAATTGTTGTCAAACGTTAAGGTATGGGTTCTATTTACCTTTGAGACTCTTTCCTCCAAGGGTTCCTTCAAAATATCTTTCAAAAGTTGAGCTTTCTTATGGGTTTCATCCAATTACGAGATTGAAGTTATGAATTGAGTTTTTGATGCTTTCTTTAGGTTATATTGAGTAGTTTAACATGTAATTCAACTTGTTTAAGGTAATTTTTGATTGTTTGGTCTAAATTTAAGAATATGATCCTCCATCCCTAACCCTAAGTTGTGATCTTGACCTATATTGTATTGTGATCATTGACTTTAGTCGGTTATTGATTAGATTACTATCCTATGGTGTTATTATGATAAAATTAAGATGAATTATATGCCTATCATACTAGTTCTTGAGATTGTATTTAGGTTATGAATTGTAATGTGTAATTACCCTATGTATCTTGTCTTAAGTTGTGATCTAGTACTGAATTGTGCTATAGAGATGCAATTGGCCTTGTCATTCTATTTGTTATCATTGTGTTATGATGTTAATCCCCAAATTTGGTTGAGGTATGGGTTGATGGTAAGACCTTGATGATAGACTACGAGGAATACTTGGTAAGTCTTAGAATCTCTATATTTACTTTCAATTGTGATCAATTGTTGTTATGTCATGATATTACATTGGACTATGCCTTATACTAGGATTATAGGGTGGTATGAGGTTTAATTTAAATGTCTTGACGATGTTGTAAGGTTGATTAAGGTGTATGCAATATAAGGATGCTGAAAACTATCAATGCGCACTGATATGCTATGAAATGCTAATGTGTTAACCTCACTTATATGAATTGTGATTAAAGGACTAATAATCATAAAATTCTTATTGAGCTATTGATGATGATGATTATACAAGGGTGGAACCTGTGACCTAATTAAGCTATGATTGATAATTACAGGCTTAAATACATTTGACTATAGCTTAGAACTGAGTGAACTAGATTGAGGAGTGTCCCTTCCCACATAGGGAAGGTAGGAACACTATATTACTCTTGAGATTGGTGACTATAATGCATGGCGCATAAAGAGAGTCCCAACTAAATCTCCTAGTTCTTCAACTATGTTGCCCCCATAGGAATACTAGCTAGTGGATCCACGTAGTTGCTATGTTTCATGTTTTGGTACTACCTTGGCAGGTAGTCCGCCTTCTTTCGCTGTAGGCTCTTATGAAACCGGATTCCACACTAGCTCATCTGGTCTATGTCGGTTAGGGCAAGATGTTCCCAAAAGGTAAAACGAATTAAAGGACTTGAACTCTAACTTTGCTAACCGAAGGGTTCTAGCTTGGTCTAGGTAGGGGTATGAGACTCTACCTAAACATTGAACTAGTTAGCCTTTAGGGGAGTCTTTGGAGGAGGTTCTTACATATGTTTATGTTATGATAATACATGATGTATATATGATGACCATGGCACATTGTTGATACTATATGTTGATTAGTTCATTTATGAATATGCCTTGGGTTATAATGTTAATATATGATGAAATGGAAACCTAATGTTATGATATGTAAAGTTTGATATGTAAAGTTGGACATTGGTCATGTTTTCTTGTTGAAGATACTTTATTGAGTAAGGTTATGGGGCTTTGCTTTATAATTGCACTTGTTGACTTGATAAGTACTTGTGAGTAGTTGTCTCTCTTATTATGATACGTTTTACTCTTATTCATTCTTGTAATATTATTCTTTGATGATAGGGTTGTAGTAAATCATGGTTTTCAGGTATGTTGGGATAAGTATTACTTGTTGAGATAGTAAGCATGTTTGGTTAGTTGATATGACTTATTTGACTTTGCATTAAGTCCCTAAAGGGGTAAAATGACATGTTTTGATTAAAAAGTCCCTTTTTGCATGTTTTGCTTGTGTATGTGCATAAGATCTCATACTTAGTACATGTGAAGTACTAACCCCATTTTCTTCCCTTTTTCTCAAACATTTTAGGTTCCGGTCGTTGAAGAGTTTGGAAAGCGACATTGTTGAAGGCTTGGATTCTTCCTTTCATCGAAGTGGGGAATGTCCTCAACTTTCGAGGGCAATGGCATCATCTAGCTTACAGACTTGTTATGAGCTTAATGAATCATTCATTTCCTTCCTTTTCTATTTAGTACTATACTTTCGTATGACCTTCATGTGGTCTTGTTGGATTGGTGTAAGGGCTATGCCCATATTGTGATATTCGTTTAGATGGTATGAGGTGAGATAATCATTGAGACTGTTTCTATATTTTACGTATATGTATGAGCAATAAAAGTAGAAGTTTATGTAACCTTCCTATAGGAAGGGTCTATGTATACTTGATATGACTGTATATTATGTGTATGTAGAGGTCTATGTAAACCTCCAAGTAGTTGTAATGAAAGTTTTAAATTTTTCCGCATTTTTCAACCTATTAATGTAATGATACGAGACTAAGAGTCTAGTCTTAATCCTTGAAAAGGACGCCGACGCCGGTTACGTCTAGGGGGTAAACCCCGATGTGACATTATAGATCATCAACCAATTTCCTTAGTCTTGGTCATCAATCATATTTTATCAATAATATGCTTTTAGGGAATTAGCTAAAGATATAGAACATCATAGCTAAAACATGTTTCATCCACCCTAGAATATAGATCACAACACATGCATTACTCTACCAAGTCTATAAGCTATAAGAACCTAAATCAATCTTACCAATTCAATGGTTATCTATTAATATTTGATCAATTATACCTAATTGTCATCAAATTATACATATAGGCAGTAGCTAAGGACAATTCACCATAATCGAGTGATATGACAACCAACCTAACGTCAAGATCACAAATTACCACTTGATAGACTAGAAGAACCTAGATCAATTCAAACCAAGCCTAATTTTCTTTAATCATACAAGATTTATATCCGAAATTCAACCATGGTATTATCCTAAGGCAGTAGCTACAAGCATCCTATCATAATCGAGTTCTAATTTTATACATTATAAAACCAATATTACAGTAAATACATGGAGATCTAAGCTAGGCATGTTCAAATCTTCATACATTGATCCACATGGATCCTTCATCATCAATTCATCATTAATGCACGTAAATAACAGTAGGCATAAGCAATTCAACATAATAGAATCACAATTCAACTAATAACAAGCCATGATCACAATGCCCATGCAAGGCTAAATTGAGTTTGGGAAGGGAGATGAGTTCACAATGCAATTGGATTGTTTTTCACGTTAAAACCAATACATCATCATTAATTCATCATGATTAAGCCCTTTGAAAATGTTTTTAGAAAGAACCCATGGCTAGATTGAAAGATTGAAAGTTTGATCATGAAATCTCTTTGAAAACTTTGAGATTAACTCTCCAAGTGAAAGGTTACTTAGAGATAAAGGATCACCATACCTTTATTAGATGAAGAATCCACTAAAATTTTGTGAATAAATCAATGAAGAACTTCAACCCTAGCTTCAATCTTACCGTTATTTAAAGAATCTTGACAAATCTTGAATTTTCTTGAGTGGAGTCTTGTACTTTGATTTTTTCTTGAGGTTTTGTCCTAGGGTTTGAAAGAGAAGAGAATGATGAATTCAAAGATGGAATTAGGACTATTTAGGGCTTTATATGACTTGTGAAATCCGGTTATTTAGGTTTTCCTAGTGGAAAAGGAGAGGAAAATTACCTTAACTACTATTTTCCCGCGGCCAAAATGGAACTGCACTATACTATTCACTAAAATGGTCATAACTTTTTACTCGAAAACTAGATTGATGCGAAATTGGTGGAATTGGAAAAAGGATTCAAATACATTTAATCTCATAGGTAATGGCTCAGGTAGTTCTTTATATTCTAAGATATATGGCCGTTTCAAGGAAAACCTTTCAAACGTCATGGACGTTATTGGATGTTTGACCTCGAAACTTCACAAAACTTGACACACTTCCTATAAACATGATAATAACTCATATAAGGACCTCATAAGCTCATGAAACACACATAAACACATATATGGCACATAGGTGACTTAGTCGTCGAACGTCTTAGTCGTCCCTTGGCGTTTGACTTCCAAATCACCTAAACATACTTTAAAGCACTGTATTAACATGTTAACAAACTTTTAGGCAAAAGTGAGGCTCTAGACACCCTAACTCATTTTGGGGGTCTTACAAGGAGGTCATGGGTTCTTCATAAAATTGGATGGAAATTCATCATAAAATCAGTAGCTAAACATATATTCATCATTAGAATGCTTTTGAAATCAATTTGTGAATGAACCCATGAGTCAGATTGAAAGATAGGATTTTTGACTTATAATCATGCTTAGATAACTTTTGAAGGAATTCCATAGATGAATGGTTATATATGGATGAAGGATTACCATTCCTTATACATTAAAAATCCCATAAAGATCTGAGAATAAAGCTCCAAAAATCCACCTCCATAGCTTGTTCTTGAGTTTTGTCTTCAATGGAGGTTTCGGGGTTTTTGGAAGAGGAGAGAGTTTTGGGGATATTGATTTCTTAATGGGTGTTGGGGTTTTGGCTTGGAAAATGGTTTAATAAGGTCCTAAAAACAGTTGATAAATGTCCCCCTAAGTTACCAAAACATTCCCATACTCATTGGGACTTTTAGACATGTAAAAATTGACTTAAAAACGACGCGACCGGCTCTGGGAAGTGGCTGCGGGTCGTTGGGCAGCCTCTGAATTTTTGCACCAAATAATTTTTGAGGCAATGAGATGCGTGCTGGGCGCGCGTCACACAGGCAGGTCCAAATCTTGGTTTTGCTTGTTGCCTTGGGCAGCCTCCTTGTCCAACGTTTTGGGTCCTACTTGGGGGCCCTTAGGGTGGTCCCCAGGGAGTCGTACCCGGATGTTTTTACCCTAACATGTCTACTAAGATATTAGGGTCAAATCCACTGTTTTTAGACTCCAAACAACACCTAAAATCAAGGCAACGATACAGGGCACACTAGCACGTCTAAAGACCAACTTTCGAACGTCTTGGACGTTTGAGCTCCAAACCTCTTCAAATCAATTATAAAAGCTGTAAAAATACTTTATTAACATGTTATTAAACTGTTTAGGCACGTCTGAGGCTCTAGCTACCTTAGTTCATTTTCAGGGTGTAATACTCTCGCTCATAGATGTGTCGTCACTCACACGATGAACCAGACTCTACTAGACGTGGCTTTAATGAGACTTTTTGATTCCTAAAGACTACTTCATAACCTAAAGCTCTGATACCAAGCTTTTCATGACTCGAGAGTATACCCTGAAAGATATGGAATACACAAATCATGGCACGGCATATTCGACCTCTCGGAGGTCTTATACAATCCCTTAGACATCATTCATTGCGTAAACATATATGAAAAGTAGTGCGGAATTAAAACTTTTAATAAAACATCATCTTAAAATCTCTTTTATAGTAAACATAGAAAATTGCTAAGTATCTCTTAGCCATCTTAGACACACGAATATCTTGGGTCACGACCCATACATCAACAATATAGAAAGTATCTAAGTCTATTACAACGTTCTTGAATAAGATAACTAAACAAAGTTACGTCCTCAAATCAATTGAGTACATACCACAACTTGCTTGAATGAATACTAATGTCCTAGCTTCACTTCAATGACTCCTCTCAAATGCCACCTACAACTTTAAAGATAAGACAAAACATATGGAATTAGTACATTAGAGTGCACTAAGTATGGTGACATGCAATAAAACCTTGCTAAAAGGACATTCGTATAAACCATGCTCTTTTGAGAAAATGTTCATAACATAAGTAGAAAAGACACCTTTAACACCAAGTTCACATATAAGTCACCTTCCAAGTAACCCGCATAATTACATTAACAACATATAGATGTTCTTGGACGTTTGACCTCCAAACACTTCCAAACATTAGACACTGCCTCAAAACACTATTATAAAACATTTTAGAACTTTAAAACCTCATGACACACCTAGGTTCTAGCTTCACCTTATTCGTTCTAGAGGTGTTACACCCCAAGTCTTATAAATTAGGGGGATGTTATTTTAGGTGTATTTAGTCATTTTATGAGTACTAAAGTAATTTAACTCTCACTTAGACCCTATCATCTAATTCAAAACCCTTTCCCTCCCAAATTCACTCCAAAAACCTCCATGTGAGCTCAAGGGGAAGAAGGAGCTTGGTTGAGGGATTTCAATGGAGTTCTTCTTCAAGTTTCTTTGGATTGCTGTTAATAAGGTATGTGAGTTCGGTATATAAGGCTTGCTATCACCTTAAAGTCAATTTCAAAGCTGATTTGAAAGATCTCTAAGTTTATGAAAAAGTCCAATTTCTACTCTAAGTCATGGGTTTTTGCATGAAACGTTTTCAAATGTTAAGATATGATGTTATTAATGTATAATTAATGTTTTCCATTGAAAATATCCATGAAAGCTTTACCTTCTCAAGTATCTGAATTTGATTATGATGTGAGTGAATTGATTGTGGCTTAATAGAAGTGAGTTCATGTTTAGATTTCTTTGGCTATTGACTTATGTATAGATCATGATTAAATAGTATATAGGCTTCTTTAATTTGATTATATTAATATTGTACATTGTTGGATTGTTGGGTTGGAATTGTGTTCATGGGTATTGGTAAGAGCCTATGTGAATTGAATTTGTTTGAATGACTAAGGATTGTTGATGATGATGATGGAATGATGGTAAAATGACCTAATCTGTCTATATTATGTAGAATTGGTATTGAATTGGTATAATCCACTTACGGTGGTGGTGTTTATGTGCTGATTATGTGTCACGACCCGCAAGTACACCCTAGAAGTTAGATCATCATTGTGTCGTCACACAACAAATGAGACTTCAAGAAGTCTCATAGCCTCTCGTATCATTCATTGCATAATAAACATACTAAAATAGGTAAGAATTTAAATTTTTCTTCACACTCAAAGAACTCTTTCATAAACATTACACAAGCGGAAGACTTTAATTAAGAACATTAAATCTTTACAACATATAATTGAATCATATAGACTTTAGAGTATACAACACTTGGGACTAATCTTATACAAGACAATAAAATAAAGTCTATGATATAAGGGACATGTGGATATTGTCCTCGGATCGATGAGGACTCGCCAATACTTAATCATCAAGCCTTAGAAACGTATCAATCCTCTATGGCACAACAAGACTTCCAATTCCCTACGTTTTAGTCAAAAAGGAATAGAAGGGGTTAGCAACATTAGATGTACAAAGTATGGAAGCCATGCAAAAACCATGAAAAGGAACATTCAGTATATAAGATGCTTTTCATAAATTTCGATTCAAACATCATACTATAAGCCTAAGAACAACATTTAACAACTTTAAAACACATAAGATAACAATAAACCAAATATTATAATTGTAAGGTCACTTTACAGTGAACCCATTTCACTGTTACAGTGAAGTCACTTCACTGTAGAGTGAAGTTACTTATCGTCACCTTAGACATCTTCTAGTATGTAATCATCACACTTAAAGCTATCCTAAGACTCACTTAAGCAACACAAAGAGAGAACGCCCATACGACCACCCTAAGAATGCCTAAATGATACACAAGACTACTTATAATGAGTCACACACACACTTCAAGACATCAAACATATCAACATATAGATAATATGACATTTCCTCATCAAAGGCTAGCAAAAGACTTACTTAAGTTGGTCATAAAAATAACTTCCATGATTGACCTCTTCAAGACTACCTAAATAATCCTTAAGACTTCCTATTTTTGGATCATGTCCACACAAACAATCATCTTCCCTAACTAGAGTCATTCTTAAGACTCATCTAGGTAAGATACGAAGTGACCATTCATATGCCCCCTTCATGCGTTCACTAGACAACCCTTAACTACTCTAGATACGTGCTTATTTATTTTTACATACTCTCTTAACTTAACTTATTACATTCATTAGTTTATTTAAGACTCATTCATCCCATAAAGGACATTCAAGTAATGGTCTTGGACAAGACCTAGGGACTCCAACTAAAACCTTCAAAGTCTATTTTGCAATGTCTAGATAGCGTCCCATACCACCACCTAAACTTCATAGAACTTCACTAATGCTAGTAGATATCCCATATGATGAGAATATGCAATAACCGACATAGACCATGATAGCTATACATGGAATCCAGAGTTCTAACCTACTCCAATGAGGGTGTTCTACTTGCCAAGGGTAGAACTAGGACGCGTCCCATGTAGGCACATGGTTAAGGAATATGAAGGGCTTTTATGCACTCTAGTCTCATTCTCAAGTACAAATATTGTACTCTAGTGTCATTAAGTAGAGCTACTTCCCAAAACATAATCACTCGGTGCTAGCCTTGGTTCAAATAGGGTAATTGACAATAAATGATCACATGAAAAGATTACTTATCTAGTTCATAACCCAATCACATTCTCCCTACCAAAGAGGTCAACTAGGGCTACCTTTCAATGGCGACTAAGATAGCTCATTATGACTTACCTAAGGATAATATGATGTCATTCCAGCCAATCAACCCTATGTCCATCATTCCTATACATGAAAGATACGCTTACGACTCTTGACTTCAACATTCATAACATAACCTTTTCCACGTACATGACCTTCTTAACATCCTCTAAGGTCTCACATATATACATGACAAGGCTGAACTAAGACTAACTAGTCAATACATATCATAATCTATAACATTCATACATATATCAATTTAGGGACATAAGTCTACCAAACAAGGCACAACATTCTTTCCCCTTATCACATATAGCATATCATTCTTTTAAGCACTTAGGAATGACCCTTTCCATCTTTATGTCAACCTATACATTATAATATCATCATCAATATAACCATCACAACTCATATAGTGAAGTAGTAACAATCATGTATCAATATCTAAGACTAAACATATAAGAACATAGTCATAGTCTACATGATCCCTAACATACATAGAAAACATACTTTCACATTACTTCACATGTAGATAGATATGCTCATAGTTCACATAAATCAACTACACAAATCATCATAATACTTCAGGTAGTGCCGACAAGGCCTTGATCATTATATGGCATAACGTAACGCCGACAAGGCCACATCAATTCACATAGCACCGCCACCATAAGTGGAACATACTAATCATAACATAATTAAAGTCTAATTAACATAAAATAAAATGAATCGGCAGCATACCCTGACTCCATCTTAACACTTCAAATCCAAAGCTAATTCATCCAATTCGATACCATAAGGCCCTTACCCATGGCCATGAAAATCAATTCAATATATAAACCATAATGATCAATGAATCTAAGTCAATTCAATATATATTTATCAATATGAGACCAATTAGGCATCAATTGAATACAATCCTTACGTTATTAAATAGCCCATGGAAAACTATCTTAGAATTCATAAGCATTAAGTCAATATCAATTCAATAGGCTTATAAGTCAAAAGATCTAAGAATATTCAATACTCAATTGATCAAATTGAAACAGCCTATAAAACAATTAACCACAATCTATACATGAATCAAAAGCCCATAACAATCTACACATGAATTCATCAATATCAAAGCATGATCACATAACCCATATTTTAGTTACATTGAGAGATTTATGAAGGTCAAGGGTTCATGGAGAATTTCATTACATCAATTAGACATCAATAACATCATATCTTAACGTTTGAAAACCAATTATGCAAGAACCCAAGATTTAGATTAGAAATTGGACTTTTCGTCTTTTTAAAATCTTTGAAAATCATCTTTGAAATTGTCTCTAAGGTGATTGCAAGACTTATATGAAGACTCCATACCTCATTAGAAAAACCCAATGAAAATTGAAGAAGAAACTCCATTGAATAACCATCTTCAAGCTCCATCTTCACCTTGAACTCTCATGGAGGTTGAAGAAATTTTGGGTTGGAAAGTGTTTTGATGTAGTGATTTAGGTGTTAGGGTTATAATGAGAGTTTAATGACTTATATTCTATTAAAATACACATAAACACACAAAAAATTGTCCTCACACTTTATAATACTGTGGGTGAATTTAAAACTTCACCCCTCAGCTTAACAGAAAACTGCCAGGAAACAGACAACACCATCGACGATCCGTGGTCTCACCCTCGCCCCGTCGATGGGGTCTTTTGAGTTGCACCTGCAACTATTAAACTTGTAGGACAAGGGGATACACCTACGAGACCCATCGACGGTCCATATCCTTGTCGACAGACCGTCGTTTGGGTAAGTCCATTGCCACTGCCTGGCAGTGTTGAGCTCTAAGTTGGTGCCCTACTTTAGGGCCCCTTGTGGGTCCTACTTGGACTCGTACCCGGAGGTTTCCAACCCAAATATGTCGTTCGAGTTTAGGACCTTACCACATTAGTTTTATCCAAAACAAACACGTAAAACTCGACGAAACATACATAGACACGCAAGGTCGTTTTAAGGCAAACCTTTCAAACGTTATGGACGTTCTTGGATGTTTTATCTCCAAACTTCACAAAACTTGACACACTGCCTATATATACTATAATAACTCATTTAAGTAACTTATGAACTCATGAATCACACGTAAACACATAAAACCATATATGAGGCACATAGGTCACTTAGTCGTCAAATTTCTTGGTCGTCCCTTGACGTTTGACTTCCAATGTACCTAAACTCTTAGACACTGCCTCAAACCCATATTATAAACCATTTTAGGACCTTATTCCATCACAAAAACCATGTTAGGCTCTAGCTTCACCTAAGTCATTTTCGGGGTATTACATTCTCTCCCACTTCGACAACGTTCATCCTCAAATGACACTGGCCACTCTCCGAATACATCCAAGAATATAGATTCAAATTAACAGCTCATGACCATACCATATGAAACATAATCAAGAAGAAAACATCAATTTCACATAGTCAGGAAGTTCATAACACAACAAGAAACTAGAAGGCATTCTAACTCATTATGCTATGAAACTCACATGCTTCATTCCAAATAAACAAAAATCATTTTATATTCAATATAATGCTCATATACATCACTTCTAACCACGTTACTAAAATTTTTAAATAAAGAATGAAATAGTCAATTTTTGCAAAATGTTACAGTGAGTAGGCAGTCTTTACAGTGAATATGCTTCACAATCTAGCAATGCAATACTTAAGAAATTACTTACAAATGCTCTACAAATCAATCTCATTAAATCATTTATACATGCACATGAATCATGAGGAAGATACCATACATGAAAACTCATTTTCTTATTCAACAAAACTTCAATCAAAACATGCATATCATAAGGAGAATATTTGGAACTCACCTTCAACAGAAAACTCCTACAAAATCAAGTTACTAAGTACTCGTTGTATTAAGCTTGAATAAGCATATAAATAAAAGTTAAGGGTACTTCTCTCCCAACAACCATACTCTTCACAATTCTCCCCCACTTAGGAGAAACCAATTCCAAGGTCAACATAACATCTACTACAAGGAACTCCCTTAAAGAATCTTAAACCTTACAATACTTTCTTACCAAGGTCTACCTCATAAAAATTGAAGACTCTCAAAAGTCTCATAATCTAACCACTACATCCCCCTTACTATTAAAACTCACCTTTACTCTTTCAAATCCCATCGCCTCCCTTCCTATTATTGGGGTCTTAAGACACTTCAACTATCTCAAAAATCACTCCTTCACATTTATAACAATATCCTTACAATTCTTTCCAACTTAAATACCCTTCAAAAGGTAACCAAACCAATCTAAGGTCAAATCCACGTTCTATCATACCTCATCTAACAAGTCACATCTCATCTTTTCTCTCCCTCAACCCAAACTTCATAATGTAACCCTCAAGGGACCAACACATAAGGGAAACAAGGGAAAGACACCATATACAAAGATGTTAGGCACAATTATATGAATAAAGACACCATATACAAAGATCTTAGGCACAATTAGATGAATGAAGAAGTGAAACTTTTCCTAGAGCCCAATAGCCCCCTATTTATAATGTCGCGCACTTCACATTATAAACAAGACTATACTAGATGTGGTTCATAAGACAACTAAGACACTCCATAAACCTTATGCTCTGATACAAACTTTGCCACGACTCGCAAGTACACCCTAGAAGTTAGAGCATCCTTGTGTTGTCACACGGCAAATGAGACTTCAAGAAGTCTCATCTAAGCCTCTCGTATCATTCATTAGGCAAGAATTTAAATTTTTTTCACACAGATTCATAAACATTACACTAGACGAAGACTTTCATTTAGAACATTAAATCTTTACAACATCTATTTGAACCATCTAACTTTAGAGTATACAACACTTAGGACTAATCCCATACAAGAAAAAAATAAAGACTGACATAAGGGACATGTGGATATTGTCCTCGAATCGATGAGGACTCACCAATACTTCATCTTCAAGCCTTGAAAACCTATCTATCCTCGATGGCACATCAAGACTTCTAATTTTGTAAACTTTAGTAAAAAAGGGAAAAGAAGGGGTTAGCACATTAGATGTACTAAGTATGGAAGCCATGCAAAAACCATGAAAAGGGTCATTTAGTAAATAACATGCTTTTCATGAATTTCAATTAAAACATCATACTATAAGCATATGAAAAACATTTACCAACTTAGAAACACATAAGATAACAACAAACCAAATATCATAATTGTAAGGTCACTTTACAGTGAACCCATTTCACTTTCACAGTACTGTCACTTCTCTGTACAGTGAAATTACTTATCTTCACCTTAGACATCTTCTAGTATGTAATCATCCTACTTAAATCTATCCTAAGACTCATTAAGCAACACAAAGAGAGACCGCCCATATAACCTCCCTAAGCATGACTAAATGATACTCAAGACTACTGATAATGAGTCGCATACACACTTCAAGACATCAAACATTTCAACATATAGATAATATGACATTTCCTTATAAAAGGCTATCAAAAGACTTACTTAAGTAGGTCAAAAATATAACTTCCATGATTGACCTCTTTAAGACTACCTAAATAATCCTAACCATTCCTATTCCCCCTTCACGCCTTAACTAGACAACCCTTAACTACTTTAGATAACTACTTATTCATTTTAACACACTTTCTTAACTTAAGTCATTACATTCATTGTCCATTTAAGACTCATATATCCCATAAAGGATATTCAAGTAATGGTCTTGTACAAGACCTAGGGACTCTAACTAACACCTTCAAAGCCTATTGTGCGATGTCTAGATAGCGTCCCATACCACCACCTAAACATCATAGAACTTCTCTAATGCTAGTAGGTATCCCATATGATGAGAATAGGTAATAAATGACAAAGAACATGATAGCTAGACATGGAATCCAGAGTTCTAACCTACCCCGATGAGGGTGTTCTACATGCCAAGGGTAGAACTAGGACACATCCCATGTAGGCACATGGTTAAGGAATATGAAGGACATTTATGCACTCTAGCCTCTTTCTCAAGTAGAGGTACATTGTACTCTACTCTCATTCTCAGGTAGAGATATTTCCCATAACATAATCACTTGGTTCTAGCGTTGGTTCTCATAGAGTAATTGACAATAAATGATCACATGAAAAGGTTCCTTATCTAGTTCATAACCCAATCACATTCACCTTACCAAAATGGTACACTAGGGCTACCTTTGAATGGAGACTAATATATCTCATTATTACTTTCCTAAGGATGATATTATGTTGTTCCAGCTAATCAAACCTAAGTCCACCATTTCTTTTCATGAAGGATACCATTACAGCTCTAAACTTCAACATTCATAACATAACCTTTTCCACGTACATGACCTATTTAACATCCTCTAAGGTGTCACATATCGTTCATTCATACATGACAAGGGTTAACTAAGACTACCTATTCTAGAAATATCATAATCTTATAACATTCATACATATATCAAGTAAGGGACACATGTCTACCAAACAACACACAACATTCTTTTCCCTTATCACATATAGCATATCATTCTTTTAAGCACTTAGGAATGACCCTTCTCATCTTTATGTTATCCTATACATTACAATATTATCATCAATATAACCATCACAACTCATATAGATAAGTAGGAACAATCATGTATCAACATCTAAGACTACACATATAAGAACATAATCATAGTCTACATGATCTCCTAACATACATAGAAGGACACGTACTTTCACATTACTTCACATGTAGATAGATATGCTCATAGTTCACATAAATAAACTACACATATCATCATAATACTTCAAGTAGTGCCGACAAGGCCATGATCATCATATTGCATAAAGTAACGCCGACAAGGCCACATCAATTCACATAGCACCGCCACCATAAGTGGACCATACCAATGACAACATAATTAAAATCTCATTAAAATAAAATAAAAGGAATTAAGGCAGCATACCCCCACATTATCTTACCACTTCAAATCCAAAGCTAATTAATCCAATTTGATACCATAAGGCCCTTTCCCATGGCCATGACATCAATTAAATATATAAACAATAATACTCAATGAATCTAAGTCAATTAAATATAGATTTATCTATATAAGACCAATTAGACATCCATTGAATACAATCCTTACTTTATTCAATATCCCATAGAAAACAACCTTAGAATTCATAAGCATTAATTCAATATCAATTCAATAGGCTTAATAGTCAAAAGATCTAAGAATATTCAATACTCAATTGATCAAATTGAAACAGCCTATAAATCAATTAACCACAATCTATACATGAATCAAAAGCCCATAACAATCTACACATGAATTCATCAATATCAAAGCATGATCACATAAACCATATTTTAGTAAAATTGAGAGATTTGTGAAGGTCAAGGGTTCATGGAGAATTTCATTACATCAATCAAACATCAATAACATAATATCTTGACATTTGAAAACAATTTACGCAAGAACCCAAGTCTTAGAGTAAAAAATGGACTTTACCTCTTTTAGAAATCTTTGAACATCATCTTTGAAATTGGCTATAAGGTGATTGAGAGCCTTAGATGAAGAAGTCTAATACCTTATTAGAAGAACCCAATCAAAATTGAAGAAGAAACTCCATTGAAGAACCATCTTCAAGATCCATCTTCACTTTGAACTCTCATGGATGTTTTTGAAGAAACTTTGGGAGGGAATGTGTTTTGATTTAGGTGTTAGGGTTATAATGAGAGTTTAATGACTTATATACTCTTAAAATACCGATAAACACTCATAACAACCGTCCTCACACTTTATAGGAATTGGGGTGAATTTACAACTTCACCCCTCAACTTAACAGAAAACTAGTAGGAAACAGACACCGCCATTGACACCAGCATCGACGGTCCGTGGTCTCATCCACACTCCGTCGATGGGGTCTCATGAGTTGCACCTGCAACTCTTCAACCTGCAGGCCAAGTGGATCCATCGACGAGACCTAATGACGGGCCGTCGCCTGGTCGACAGGCCGTCGTTTGGGTCAGTCGATTGCCACTACCTGGTAGTGTTGAGGTCCAAGTTGGGGTCCTCCTTTAAGGCCCCTTGTGGGTCCTACTTGGAGTCGTACTCGGACGTTTCCAACCCAAATATGTTCAAATACGAGTTTATGACCTTACCACATGATTTTTTTATCCAAAATGACCACGTAAAACTCAACAAAACAGACATAGACACACAATGTCGTTCCAAGGCAAACCTTTTGAGCGTCATGGACGTTCTTGGACGTTTGACCTCCATACATCACAAAAGTTTGCACACTGCCTATATTTACTATGACAACTCATTTAAGGATCTTTTGACCTCATGACCACACGTAAACACATAAAACAATATATAAGGCACATAGGTCACTTAGTCGTCGAGCATCTTGGTCGTCCCTTAACGTTTGACTTCCAATTCACCTAAACACTTAGACACTGCCTCAAACTCACATTATAAATTATTTTAGGACCTTAGACATCATTACAACCATGTTAGGCTCTATATTCACCTAAGTCATTTTTGGGGTCTTACATTTTGTGATGAACATGGCCTTGTTGGCATTATTTATATAAATTGTAGCTGTATCATGTTTACATATTATATAAAGTTATAATGTGAATATGTTTATGTGAAGTGATGTGATCATGAATAAGGTGTTATGGCTTGTATGAACATGTGAATAGAAGTATGATGTGATGTAGGTGTGAATCTTGTATAATATGAAGATATGTAGTATAGTACTCTTATCATGCTTATGTGATATTGTATGAATGCTAAGGTTATGATTCTTCTTAAGTGATGATATATGATGATGTTGTGTATGTATGTTTGAGGTTTAAGCCTGTTGTCCTCTAAATGACTATATGTGGATATGGTAGTCTATGATGATTGTTGTGTCTTGATTTGGTTGACCTGAGTACCTCTTCTTTATGCATGAAAGTATGTGTATGTGATTCCTTGAGTTGGTACGCTAAAGCACTCTTGTCTTTATGTATGACCTTGAAATAAGTAAAGAAGGTTATGATATCTTTGAAGTTGAAAGTCGTAATGGTATCCTTCTCGTTGGATACATTCTAGTGTTGGATAAGTTCTTAAACTTTTAGGTAGTGGAATATGACTCTACCTAGACATGAAAGAAGTAGGCTTTGAAGATAATAGGATGTCGGTTCCCCAGGTCTTTTCCAAGATCATTATATGAAGTCCTTTAAATGTATAGTTTTCTCTCAAAATGGTTTTAATGAAAATATGGTTTCTTAATGAAGTATGTTTTATATAAAGGGTAATTATCTAGGGTAGCTTTGAGGATTGCTTAGGTAGGCCTGAAAAGGGTGTATGGACGGTCTCTTCATGTTTTACTTAGGTGAGTCTTAGAGTAGCCTTAGGTAGGATAAGGGCAACACCTGAAACGTTCCCTTCTGACATTAGTCATGATTTCTGTCTCAGCCACCTCAAGCGTCTTGACCACCTGAGAGAAAGTTGTCTTCTTATTGGGGTCAGAATCCCAGCAGCAGGTCGTGATATCAGATAATACAGGCAAGAAATCATTGGGGATTGTTGGACGGGCGCCTTTGTTGACAACAACAAAAGCGGCCTGCACAGCAGTCATGCTCGGGTATGGAAGCAACCTTGTTGTGAGCTCCCAAAGAACAATGCCAAAACTATAAATATCAACTTTCTGGGTGTATGATCGGTGCTGGAACATATCCCTACAAAACAAAGTCAAATACTTAGACAACCACAACAAAACACAGATGCTATTGCTAATAACTTTGAACATCATTTTTCTTTTTCTGAAAAGACAAGAAACCAGACACACTTGCCAAAAAATTCACAATGTTGGATAGTATAGGATCTGCAGAATGAGAATAACTAATTCGTAAAGAGTAAAGTTGAAAAGTAATTTCATTTCTCAGTTAATCAGAATCAAATTTTGAGTATACATATATAAGTTTACCAGACATTGAGATTCGATCCCCACCAGTTTTGGCATGATCATTCATTATCCCATGAAATTGACAAAAGCAAGCGAATTCTTTTGTCTATATCCCCAAGTAAATTCATCCAAGTATGAAAGAAATGTCCTATTACAAATGGAAACCTTTCCATTTGTCAAATTATCTCAAGAAAACAAAAGAATAATCTCCAAATCACTTAACTTATAAGGTACAAAACCAAGAAATGCCAGTTCTATCATCAGTAATCTACATTCAACTAGATATAGCAATCATTCCCCACTAGATTAAAGGGAATTATTTAACTCTATACCATATTCTCAAAATCATCCTGAATTGACAATCTAGTTCAAGGTTTAAATTCTAACTGCCATATATGCCGAAGAAACAAATAAAGGAGCTTCTAATAGCAGAATTCTATAGACTCCAGGAAAACTGTATTTGAAAAAAATTCTCAAAACAATACTAAATATACGAACAATTAAATAAGACGCTAAATACAAGAAAACCCCCATGCATCAGTGGGACAATCAACTAAGAAAAATAGAGTAATTTTCTTCATTGTCATTAATGTGCACCTTCTACATCAAATTGTGCCAACCAAGGATATCTCCAAATAGATATCAATAAATTTTCAATAGTATAAAAGATACTAATGTATGAATTAATAAAATAGTCAACCTATACAAGCACCGTAACACATAAAACAAATTTTGAAATATATTCTTACATACCATGTACGTACTTCTAAAATTAGTTTAAGTTTCATAATGAATATGAACAGATGACGTTTCATAATACATATCAACAGACCTGGCAAGTGGAGTTCTAGTAGAGAAATTCGAAAGGTTACAAGCATACTTATTCTTCAGCAACTAAAGGTAACGTTTGATACATGTTATATGGACTATGGACAGGTATAATCTAACAGAGTGGATGGATAGATAGATTCTACAGAGTGGATGGGTAGGTAGGTTCTACAGAGTGGTGATTATACCGACCATGTATTATGGGTGGGGGAAAATTTAATATTAGTCATGGGGTGTCACGTGAGACTGCTTACTTGGAAAAATTTATGAAATATGTATATATGATTTAATGGGAAAATAGATAAAAGATATATATATATATATATATATATATATATATATATATAGTACAAAGGGACAATCCATAACTACATATTTGTGTAGGTTAGTTTGTAAGTCTAAGTTTTTCCTAAGCTGAGGTCGCGGGTAATTGAGCATTCTCTTGTCTCTTTGTGAGATTGGCTTTCACAATACTATTAGCACTACACTTGAAGTTTTTATGTGTCGATTCTTGCGTTATTTTACTTTTGTTACTGTTCTTTCACTTATTTGTTGTGTAACACTTGCAATTTTACATAAATGTGTCATTGAGATTGCTCCGAGTATTTGTATTCCCTTTTGCAAATTGATTGGAAAGTTTATTTAAAGTTGAGGGGCTTTAAGAAGAAACCTCTATATAAACAAGGTAAGGGAAACATTTGCATACACTTTACTCTCCCGAAATCCCACATGTGGGATTGCACTAAGTAGGTTTTTGTTGCTGTTGGACAGGGCGGACCTAGAGTATCGGGTGTAAGTTCTGTGAAATCAAGTTAATTAAATATATAAAAATATTTGGTGGGATCTACCAACAAACTAAGCTCTTGTCCAACAAGATAAATGAGAACTTTGTTAAGCTTCATTTCCCTCCTCATAGAAGGCACGATTCCCTTGTGGCACATAGAAAAACTACTTTTTCTTAACTTGATATCATTGAGACTGATAAAATTTAAATCATAAATCCGCTTCTCGTATACCCTTGTTTGTGACTATGAATTTAATTATATCTAAGTATCATTATAGGTACATACTTTTTTTTGTAAAGTATTTGTGTATTTTGAAGAGTACGCTCAAACATGACATACCCATTTCAACAAGTATGTTATGCAAAGGATTGCTATAACATAGCATGTGAGGCACTAAAAGTTAGATGTCAGAATACTGAGTCCTCATCGGCCTCATTTAGGATCTCAGTAACTCAACAAGTTATATAATTTATTGATCATTATGGGGTTTTAATTCTCCTTTTGTTTCTAAAGATCTAGTTCAACTTATATAAGGCATTCTGCTTCACTTTTTGCTTTTTGCTTCACACTCCATGAATTTTGTCGGTTTTGGTGTTTCTCGCTTCTAATAACACTACTCTCAATAATTGGAGGTTTCAACAAATGATTCGACATCATGAAAAGACTATTAAATTTGTTAATGGTTGGTACTTATTTATACTTCTCCATAACTTGTATGCTTTACTCCTAACTTTTCATTTCAAACACCATGGATCGCTTTTCGCTTTTAATATGAGGAGATTAAGCCAAGTATTCAACTTCTACCTTTCCATAGAGATTAAAATAGTCTTACCGATGGAACAAGTCCAGGTAGCAACTCAATGCATAATCTGTTGAGAATTGATTAAAAAAAGAGTCTAAATTACTAAGTTACTGATTGATTATCTACTGCAACTTTGAATAAGTTTTTTACAAGAGTTAAAAGATATTTTGTTAGGTTGTTATTTGGTTGCTATTTTTATGGAACTTTCCTATTTTTTAGTAAAGTGGAAGTCATGGAGAGATTATCTTACTAAGACTGTAAGCCTATAAAGGCAGATATTTCCAGTTGATATAGAATGCACTTCTCAAAGTATTTCCTTCATATTCTTTGTGCAACTATATGTTTTTTAGCTAAAGAACCTCTATTTTCCTACATTGTGGTATCAGAACAACTGTTCGGTCTTTGAGTGGATAATAAAGAGATAAGAAACAATCAGGCAGTGAAATATAAGAAGGAAAAGAAAAATTATGGCAACAAATAGTATATCCTGTTCTTCACAACCCCTCATGCTCGTCTTCAATGGTAAGAAATATGTTTTGGAACATCAAAATGAAGACCTTGTTTATGTCTCAAGATTTTTGGGACTTGATAGAAGATGGGTTCACTATTGTAGCAGAGTCGAATGCAGGGTAAGAGAGGAAATTAAAAGAAATCATAAAGAAGGATGCAAAAGCTTTGTTCTTTATTCAGCAAGTCGTTCATGAGACATTCTTCTCTAGAATTTCAGCAGCTACTACCTCAAGAGATGCTTAGCTGATTTTGAAAACTGAGTTACAAGGTTCCTCAAAGGTAATTAATGTGAAACTACAATCTTTTGTTCACGAAAAACAATGAATCTGTGCAAGGCTTTTTATCAAGAGTTAGTGGAATTGTAAGTCAATTGAAATCATACGGTCAAGAGATAGGTGATAAAATTTTAGTTTCAAAAGTTTATGAATTTTACCTACAAAGTTTGATCATGTGGTTGCAGCGATAGAGAAATCAAGAGATTTATCTATGTTTTCATTTAATGAACTAATGGGATCTTTGCAATCTCATGAGTAACAGATAAAATAAGTCAATAGAGAGAACTGAAGAACAAGCATTTACAAGTGAAGGAAGAGCATCCAATTCAAAATGAGAAGTCGTTAGAACAAGGGATTGGAGGACGTGGCAAAGGCTCTTTTAGAGGCAGAGGACGTGGTAGACGCAGAAGCCTAACTTGGTGGACAAATAGCCGCAGAAGTGGAGTGCAATGTTAGAATTGTAATAGGTTTGGCCATATAGAAGCTAACTGTTGGTATAAAAATGATCAAGCTAGTTATGCAGAGGAAGAGGAAGAAGAAAGCCTGCTTTTCATGGCTCGCTCTACCACCATAGATTACAAAACTGATGTTTGGTTTGTGGATAGTGGATGCTCCACTCACATTATTGGTGAAAGAAAAGGATTTAAAGAGTTTGATGAGACAAAAAAGGCGAATTTGGCTTGGTGATTAAAGTCGAAGGTAAAGGTACTATTGCTGTCCAGACTATCCAAGGTAAAGTGAAGCTTATTTAAAATATGTTTTTTACTCCTAGTTTGGATCATAACTTACTAAGTGTTGGGCAATTTTTGAGTTGTGGGTTCTCTATCTTGTTAGATGATGACTCATATGTTATTAAGAATAAGAAATCTGGTCAAATCATAGCAAATATTCACATGACAAATAATAAAATGTCTTCATTTGAAGTTTCAAAAGTTGAACAAGCCTTGATTGTTAGTGAGAAAAATCTTGAGGAATCTCCGTTGTGGCATTTGCATTATTGACACTTGAATATGAATGGATTGATATTGCTAAGTCAAAATAAGATAGTTCATGGTTTGCCAAATGTAGGATCTGTTGAAAATACATGTGAAGGTTGTATATATGGAAAACATAGAAATTCTTTTCCTGTTGGAAGATCCTTATGAGCTACTAGCTATCTTGATATTGTTCATGCAGATTCGTGTGGTCCTATGAACACAAAATCTCTTGCCGGTTCCCGTTATTTTCTGTTACTAACTGATGATTACAGTTTGGTGAGTTTTGTATATTATTTTAAGCTCAAATGAGAAATTTTTGCAAGCTTCAAAAATTTCAAGGCGTTGGTTTAAAACCAAGTTGGTAACAAAGTTAAGATTCTACGTACTGACAGAGGAGGTGAGTTCTTATCACAAGAATTTAAGTTATTTTCTGAAGAAAATGGAATTCACATGGTATTGACTACACCTTACACTCCAGATCAAAATGGGATTGTAGAGCAGAAGAACTGAATTGTAATGGAGATGGCCAGGAGCATGTTAAAGAGTAAAGATCTTCCAAATCAGTTTTGGCTGAGGTTGGTCATACTGTTGTTTATATGCTTCATATCTCTCCGACCAAAGCAGTCATGGATCAGACACCTTTTGAAATCTGGAAAGGTAGAAATGGATATGTCATTTGAGAATTTTGGTTTTATTGCATATGCTCTAATAAATTGTCAACAACGTAAAAGCTTGATGAGAAGTCTGAAAAATGCATCTTTTACAGATATTATTCTGAATCAAAGGCTTTTCGATTGTATAATCCCACAAATGGTAATGTGATAATCAGGAGATACGTTGTATTTGATGAAAACACTGGCTGGAAATGGGACAGTAACAATAAAATTTCACTAGTTACAGTGGAAAATGAAGCCTTTCCTAGTGAATAAGTATGTCAATCTCTTGCAAATAGTCAGTCTTTTACTAATACACCAAGCCACTCTTCAGGAAACCTCAGCAACACAAGTCCAAGGTGTAGCATCCCAACATTGATGGTGCTTGACTTAGAAGGTTCCAAAAAAACTCCTCCACAGATGTTTAGATCACTTCCATATATTTATGAAACATATATCTTTTCTCTATTTGGTGCACACCCAACTAGCTTTCAAGAAGCTTCAACAAAAATGTAATGGAGGTGTGCAATGGAAGAAGAGCTTATGGCAATAAGGAAAATTGGGAAATGGGATTCGGTGGACCTTTCACATGGAAAAAATGTTATCAGAGTAAACTGGGTGTTTGAAACAAAGTATCATGTTGACGGAAGTGTGCATAAACACAAATCAATATTGGTCGCAAAAGGATATTCGCAGCAACAAGGCATTGACTTTGATGAAACTTTCTCTCTACTTCATTACTTTGAAACAGTAAGAATCCTTTTAGCATTGGTTGTACAATTAAAGTTGAAGGTTTATCAATTTGATCTTATGTCTGCGTTCCTTAATGGTGATTTCGAAGAAAAAGTGTATGTAACAGAATCAGATGGTTTTGTGGAGAAAGGAAATGAGAACAAAGTATACAAGTTAAGGAAAACACTCTATAGGCTAAAACAGTCTCCTTGCGCATGGTACAACAAAATCGATTCACATTAAAGAGTAAATGGTTTTAAAAAAAGTAAGAATGAGCCAACTTAATCTGTGAAGAAACATGAAAAAATGATTTATTGTTGGTGTGTCTGTATGTTTCTGATATGATCTATATAGGTTCATCGTACTCTCTTGTATGTGATTTCAAATCTTCTATGATGAAAACAATTGAAATGACATATTTTGAAGTGTTGCATTATTTTCATGGACTTGAGGTGAAGCAGGAAGAAGATGGAATTTTCATATCTCAGAGGAAGTATGCCACCGATCTTTTGAAAAGATTTACCATGCTTAACTGCAAAATAGTGTCTACACCTATGAATGTAAATGAGAAGCTGCAATTTGATAATGGTATTGCAAAAGCTGAAGGAAATTATTTTAGAAGTTTAGTTGAGGCTTAATTTATTTGACGCACACTCGTCCTGATATATCTATTATTTTCTGTTGGAATGATTTCAAGATTTATGGATAGACCAAAAAGTATCATCTTGTAGCACCTTAAAAAGACTTGCTCTATATTACCGGAACTACAAGATTTGAATTTTTGTACTTTCAAAGTACTAATTTTAATCTCTATGTTTTTTTCAGATAGTGATTGGACAGGGAATGTGAACGATAGAAAGAGTGTTTGTGGCAACCTTTTCACTCTTATTTCTGCAACTATTACTTGTAGCTCAAAGAAACAATCAACAACAAAGTTGTCTTCTTCTGAGGCTAAATATGGTGCAGCAACATCTTCAACATATCAAGTATTATGGCAGAGGAAAGCTTATCTTCACCAAGAACAAAAGGGAGCAACAAAGATTTTCTGCACAATTATTTTATGTTATGCCTTGAAGTATGTGATTTTGAATCGAGGGGGGTGTTGAGAATTAATTAAAAAAAAGTCCAAATTACTAAGTTACTAATTGATTATTTACTGTAAGTATGAATAAGTCTTTAATTAGAGTTGAAAGAGTCTTTGTTAGGTTGTTATTTGGTTGCTATTTTTCTAGCACTTTCCTTGCTTCTAGTCAAGTGGAAGTCATGGAGAGATTATCTTCGTAAGTTTGTAAGACTATAAGGGCAAATATTTCAGGTTAATAAAGAATGCATTTCTCCAAAGTATTTCCTACATCTTCTTTGTGCAGCTTTAAGTTTTGTAGCTAAAGAATTTCTGTTTTCCCTACATAATCCACATAACTGTGGTAGATTTTATTAACATTACCTTGTCGCTTCTTATGCTTTAAAGAGGTCTATCCGTAAAAATGTTGAACGTTCGAATAAATGATTTAGATTCATAGAAGATTGAGCCAAATATTCCGCTTCTACCTTTTCGTAGAGATTCTCTAATGATGAAAAAAGTCTATGTAGTAACTCAACGGAGAATCCTATAATCGTTGTAGAGTGTAGTTTCTCTAAGGACCTTTTAGAATTCCATCTAGAAACATACGAAGAAGAATGAACTTCTTTTGCGACAGTTTTTGATTCAAGTCTACAAGTCCAACAAATTTTGGAGTCACGGTATTTTTCTGATAAAGAAGGTACAACAAAAGAGCTTCAATCCGGATTATTTATTTTGCATGAAGATTTCTATAATCAAGCCGCACCTCCACGTCCCTGAAAAACATTAAAATGGAAATGGTTAGATTCATCAAAATCGATTCTTCTATGTAGACTGACAAGGTCAAACACTTGTGAAACTGAGTAACCCTGTTTCCTCTTTGATGAATAACCCACACAGATTTTTCTTTGATAAATCAACCTAATGATAAGCATACTAGAGGTAGGCAACAATTATCTCCAATTTAAACTTTCACCACTGCAATTTTCTTCCAATTCTAGGGGTTTTTTAAGAAGAAAAAAATGTCAGCAATTTTATCTCTACATCAAACTTCCCAAGGCCAAAAAAAAATCCAAAATTCAAACACAGTGCAGGAAGATATAACTTTCAGAAGAACTCCACATTATAGATATAAAGAAAAAGGCTAAACTTGTCCCAAAAAAATAGATGTTAAAGGACGAACAAGAAAACATTACTCCAATTTTGAAATATTTTTTAATAAGAGCGGTGTACAAGCATAGCTTGCGTTGATTTCTAATAATTCAAAGGTATACTTATCACTTCCCAGCCGACACAAGTATCAAGCAATTCTATTTATCATGGTTAGGACGGATGGAAAAAAATCACCTAGTATTAAACTTTAATCAAAACATAAAATATTCATAAAAATGATTATCAAAAGGCAAAATCAGAGAGAAAAAAAGTAAATTTACCTCGATTTGTATTGAGATAGAAAGAATATCAGCCACTTCTATTCTTAGAAATGAGGTATATGAAAGAATGTGATGACTCTACTTGTTTTCTAATGCCGATCAATTTTCCGACCACTGGATCTTTGAAAAAAATCGAAGGAAAAACTGAAAGAAGTGAACAAGAGAAAAAAAAGCACAGAGAGACTAATGTATGAAAAGAAAAGAATTTTTTTAGCTAAGATGAAAGAAAATCTCTATAATCCTTTTTTTTTTTCATATTGTGCTCAATCACAAGTAACATGTGTGAGTAAGGGTTTATGTGGGGCCTACTTGTATTGGAGTTGTTTAAGTGTTCATTAAGTTTCATTTTGACACTACAATAAATATGAGGATAAATTTCAAAATGTCTCCTATTATTGATTATAAATGTTTTTAATTATTTAAAAGCTTAGTAAACATCAAACAAAATACATGTGCGTGAGATTTTTCATTTATGTTAAATCTAGTTAATAAGCCAATAAATTCACACTAAAAAACTCATTTTGGAGTGTGGATAAAATTCACACTACAAATGTGATTTTGTAATGTGAATGTATATGGTTGTAGATACAAGTTAGATTTTAAATGAATTTTTCCACTTTGCACTCAAGGAATATACTCATAATTACCTCAATAAAGCTAGACTTAATAATTTTTCCACTCTGAATTAAAGATAGTTGAAATAAATAAGAAGAAACACAAGAGAAATTTGGTGGTCGGACGAATCAAATGGTGTAGGCTAGATTTAATGAATTTTTGCACTTTGAATCTAAGAAAGTAGTAATAAATAAGAAAAAACATAAGATAAATTTAGTGGTTGGACAAATCAAATATTATAAAATAGATTTAATTAAATTTTTTCACATTGAATTTAAAGAAAATTCTAATAAATAAGAAGAAGAAAGGCAAATTTGATAATTGGATGAATCAAAATACCGTAAGTTATATATAGTGAATTTTTCAACTTTCAATTTAAGTAAACAACTTATACATAAGAATAACAAGGAATACTTAATGAACGGATAAATCAATTATCTTAAGCTAGATTTAATGCATTTTTCACTTTGATTTTTAGAAATTACTAATGAATAATAAGAAGAGAAAAACAACGCGGAGTGACCTGGGAGACCCCTGTACTTGTCTATGTTTGTTAGTTGAACCCTTCTACTCATCACTTTGCCAAATGAACCATTAAACACGATGAAACTCTATCTTCTTTACCTCTCTGACCATTGACCAAGCTTACGTGACATTAAAGTATATAGTTGAGTTGGATAAATGTATGACAACACGCGTTTTAAAGCAAGTGAATGTGAATTTTTTTATTTAAAAATTGTTAAAATTATAAGACAAAATAATAATGATAATTTTTTTGTAAAACAAAAAAGAAAAAAATTTCCAAATCCTTTCTTCTTTAGCCCACCCCACCTCACACACCCTCACCCTTCTCTGTTATTCTTCCCCATCCTTTTACTCTTCTACCTCAGCCCCAAGTCACAACCCCACCCTTTTTCTCTTCTTCTTCAGCCCCATACCCCCACCCCCGCCCCTATCCCTTTTCTATTCTTCTTCTTTAACATATATTTCATCACCACAATCATCAAATATAAGATTAAAGAAAGTTTTTGCAAGGAAACAAATCATTCACCATTTTTATAAATTTAAGATCTGTTGATTGAATTTACTCCAAACTAACTTTTTCCCAACTTGAAATTTTTTTATTTTTTATAATGAAATAAAAAATAAATGAAACCTAAAGCATGTATATGCAAGAGATAATTACACTTTATTATATTTTATGATTGAGAAAACTTTAAAGTGTAAATATTGAAGAAAGACGAAAATGTGTTCTTTTTTTTGTGGGTAAGGTGTACAGGGTGGGTACGAATGAAGAAAATGAAGTAGGAAGGGGGAAAAAGATTGCTTTTTTTATTTTTTAATATTTTTTATTTTTAAAGTGTAATTTTTTATATATTATTGGTAAAAATAATAATAATGATGTGTCACTAAAAATTATGTGCTATTTAAGGGGTAAATGAGTGAATTACACGCACACAAATAAGACGAGAAATGGGTTTAAAATATTGTATTTGAATGAGTTTAGGGGTTCATTTGGCAAAATGATGAGTAGAATGGTTGAACTGACAAACGGAGATAAGCACAGGGGTCTCCCAAGTCATTCCTCCAAAAATAAAAACAAAATTTGTGTTTGAACGAAACACCATTTTATTTGAATCAACACATCTTCCCCTTCACTGAAAACTTGTATCCCACCACTCCACTTCTTTCTCAAATTCATGATTATAAGTGTATTTCATGTATTATACTTCCAAATATTCACAGGGAAACTAACCCTTTCTCTTGTTGTATGGCTCAAAGTGTAATATAATCTAAAATGCGATGAAAGAATCAACCACAACATGATCCCAAAGTAATTACAGTCCATTATGGAAATACTCTTAAACAGTGATACTCTAATTTAGTCTTCATAGGCTTAGCATAATTAGAGGATAACCTACCATAGACCCCTTTTTTATCCATACTCCATAGTTGGAAATGGGTGATAACATCATTAACAAAATTTCATCTAAAAATAAGGAGAATTCACCAATTTCATGTACTCATCATAGCAAAGAATATAGGAAACACATCTCCAACTAAGAATTTAGATAAAAATGGAACTCCACAACGAGTCTACGGAGGCATAATTTTAGTTGCTTCTTTATTCTTCCTTGAATGAAACAACTATTTTTGAGTCATATTACAAGCTCATAATTTCAATCAGAAACCAAATAACTTCGGCAGCAACATTCCCACGAATTTTATTTTAATTTTTAAACAACTTCATGTACCAATAAACACACGAATTACTAAATGAAATGAATCTCAACATCGAGTCTAGATATGTGTAATTTTAGGTGCTTTTCTAATTTGCATTTGAAACAAAAAACTATTTTGAAGCCAATTGCAAGTTAACAACCTCATAATTAAAATTGCTCATATAATCAAAGATAAAATTAAAATAACATAAAAAACACTAAGGAAAAAAGAATTTGCATTCTAATGTATATGAATTATTATGATAGATTTTGCACCCGCTTAAGTTATTTTCTTATACATTTTGACCCCTTAAATTTTATGAGGATAACATCAACATATTCGTTGTAATATAATAAATGGGATCCGAAAAAGTTAGAACATACATATATACCAAGTAGAAAGGTTATTTTCGAAAGATCTTCGGCTCAATGAACACATACTAAAGCAATTTGGCGGTTCGTAAAGGGTAGAATATACACATACTATATCATTTTCAAAGACTCTCGGTTAATATACTGTAAAGTAAGGAAATTTTATAAATAAGTATATGAAAGTAAATATGACATAATAAATAAATAAATAAGCATTGCATAGTATTCAAATAGCAATAAATAGTAGTAATCAACAAATTATGTGATACTTGAAGCACATCAAACAAAAAAAAAATTAACAAAAATAATGATACTGCTTATGAACAATGAAATATGTATGGTGCACCTAATTACCACCAAGTTTATCTTGTACGAAAGTGAGATGATGCTCAACTGCCTACTAACCTTCTATTGCCCTAATATCTAGGCCAAAGTCATATGCGGCCCTTCAAACTTGTCCTCATTATTCATTTTGACATCCCAACTAGACCTACTACATATTAAACATCTCTACCACCCCATATTTGAACCGTCTAACCATTTTTTTGTACTACTTTTCATTGATTGTGTGGTGCGTGTATTTAACCTTCCCACGTGAATCCGACGTGTATTGAATGACCATTTAAAAAATGTCACGTGCATCTGATGTGTATTTTTTAATGTCTAAATTGGGGAAAATTCCCAAATGGTTAACTTTCATAGAACACTTCTCTTTCTCTAACTTCGCGATTTCTTCCAATTTGATGTTTTCCATCTCGCAATTTCTTTGAGACTGAAGTTCGATTCTTCTTCTTAGTATTACGATCTTGAAGACTTTCCTCGTGAAAGTTTTGATTGTTTTTTATATGCTTTGTCATATGAATTCCATAAATCTAGCGTTTTGTAAAAATATAGGGTTTGCGAATATTCTGTCCATTCTTTATTATTAACCAAAAAGTATACTTTAAAGCTTTGTTTTTAGTTGTTTGGATGAGTTATATGAGTATATTCCGCTAGATCTTGGGTTTGTTTGATATTTTGTACGGCTAACAATTGACCATGAAGGAAATTATATTTATGAAGATTTACCATAGTGGAATCTTATTCGAGATATATATCCCTACTTATGTTGAAAACTATGTGTATATTATTAAGGACAACTTTTCATTTTGGAACTATTGTATTATACTAAAGAATTAGGGTAAGAAATTGTTGGAGGCTTTTATGTGAAGGATTTATTGAATAAACAATGGGTCCTAATTACAACTGACCAACATTTACTACACTTGATTAAAGATACAAAACATGAGGACACTTTTGAAGTATATGTGTGTCATGTATTAGATGAAACCTTACCTGACACTGAGGGACCTAGAGACTATCTAACTAATGTTAAAGATGGTGAGACCTTTGATATATGTGTAGAAGGTGTGGCTTGTAACCTTGGTGGCGAGGGTGTTGTTGTTAATATTGGTGAAAAGGGAGAGGTTGTTGAGGGTGAGGGTGTTGATGTTAACATTGGTGAAGAGAGTGAGGCTATTGAGGGTGTGGATGATAATCTAGGTGGAGAGGAATGGATGATAACCTAGGTGGAGAAGATGCATCTGCTTTTTGAGTAGTGATTCAGATCTAGAGAGACCTTCAGAAGATGATTCAGATATTGATGAGGAGTTGAGAGATTTTAGAGAAAAAAGAAGAAACAAAAAACAGAGAAAAAAAGGCTACTAAATTTTAAAAAATACCAGTTGGATAGATTGGTGGTATAGATAGAGGCTTTGAGGATATTGGGAAAAATAAAACTGATAAATATGCATCAAAATTGGGTGGAAATGATGTTTATATGGATAGATCTAACTATTCGAGTGATGATAGTGATGAACAACTAGATGTGGATGCTATTAGGAGAGTAGATATACCTGCTAAAAAGAGAAGCAAAAAGGTAGGTATGATGAATATTGTGAAGTGTCAATATTTGAGATTGGGATGGTCTTTGAAGGTGCAAATCAGTTCAAGAAAGCAGTAACACATTATGTTTTAGATTAAAGTAGGCAGATAAAGCTAAGACATAATGAAAAACATAGAGTGAGGGTGAAGTGCAAAAATGCTAACTGTAAGTGGTTGTTATATGTTTCCATGGATAGGGTTTATCTCCCTCTCTTCAACACTCTCTTTCACGTTCTCTCTGCTTAACAAAAAGAAACAAAAACTCATAATAATTACAAAAAAAAAATTTCTTCATACTTGAAGAACTTACACGCAAATTACAAACAACAAAGCAATCCGAAAACGTAAAGCAAAACGTTATATTCTCGTCGGGTAAGGTGTGAGATTAGTTGGTGGACGTTTGGTTTGGGGTGGATTTGGTAGCAAGTTGAAGTGTTGAACGACGTGAAATCAGGTATGGGTTTTCTTACCCTTGGCCCTTTCCCAAGAGACCCTTAAGTCTCATATGAATCTACTCCGAAAACTAGGGTGTCCCCCCATTACATGCTCCCTATCACTAGCTCCCTATGATCTTAGGTTCGGTATGCTTGCTGATAGAATCTAGGGGTACAATGTTTTATGTGATGATCAAGTTTCGAGTATGTGTTCATGATTATGTGCTTATGTTTGTGTCTTTTGAAAATATGAATGTAGATATGTGTATATGTGTGCAAGTTTGGACATGACTTTGAGTTTCGGCTTGTTCATGTTAATGGCATAAAGATCACTTGTATTTTATGTGAATAACTGTGTAAAACCGTGATGTTCAGGTGAATTGCTGTTTTTGAGTGAAGAACTCTTGACTAAAAGTAATCATAAAGATGCCATTAATTATGTCCAAAACGTTCTACGAAAATTGTCCTAAATCTAATGTAAAAAGGTGGAGAGAATGGGCTGTAAATTGTGACCAAATTTCCAGCTTTTTGGAAATTTGGTTTCGGCAAGATGCTCGAAGTTTTGGAGAGTTTAAAAATGAATTAAAACATGTGAGGTCAGTAGGGGTTGAACCCAATACCTCACTACAAGAAATCTGTAAAAATAAAAAAATAAAATGTGATAAAGGGGATTCGAAATGGGTTAAAGTTCAAGTGAAAAGTTAGGGGGAAAATGAAAGAAAATGAAGTGAGGCGTGTCGGGTTCGAACCTACAACCTCTTGTAGGGAAGGAGAGAGGAGAAGAATGAAATAAAGAAATAATAAAAATGAGGTATGTGGGATTCGAACCCACAACCTCTTGGCAGAAGGAGAAGGTAACTAGAAAATGTAAATTAAAATAAGGTGAGGCTGTGGGGATTCGAACCCACAATCTCTTGAATAGAAGAGAGAGTTAGGAGAAAAATAAAGGAGGAAAAATAGATGTAGTGAGTGGTGATTGAACCCACAACCTCTTGAATAGATTAGAGAGATAGGAAAAAAAATAAAGGAGGAAAAAATAAATGTGGTGAGTGGGAATTGAACCCACAACTTCTTGGATAGGTGAGTAACTAAATAGGTAAATTAAAAGAAAAAGAATGAGCTTGTGGGGTATTGATCCCACAACCTCCTTGCCTTAAACAAAAAAGAGAGGAGAAAAAGAAAGGAAAATAGTATGGGAGTGATAGGGATCGAACTAGGGTCCTCCAAATCTGAAAAATGCAATTATCAAGTTTACTATTAGATTTAGTGTTACTCAAGGGATTCGAAATCTGGTTCCCTTACCGAATTCCGTATTGCCACATAAATCTTATGTGATTAAATACTTAATGAATGCTTCCCATAGGAATCAAATTGAGACCTTTGGCATACTTACAAGATGCATAAGTCTTGTACCACATAATCTTGGTAAATATGAATCGCTTAAATGAACTATGAATGAAGCCTCATGGCTTGTGTGTGTGGACTCATATGTTCAGCATATGTTATAAAGAGTGTGAACCTAAGATGTTATGTTATGTATGATGATACCCCAGAAGGGTTAAGTAAGAGTGTCAAACACAATAAAAGGCCAAGTGCATTTGCATATGATGAAAAGAACATTCACGTAAAGCGGTGAGTAATTATGATGAGTTAATGTGCTGAAGTTAAAGAATGTGATGAAAACATAATAAGAGGCTAAAGCGAAAGGTTAGAGGAATCTCAAATGAGTCTACGTAAATGTTACCAAGACGTACTTACCTATAAGAGTGTAAAGTTAATGAAGGGACCAGTCTCTATGAACACTCTAATGAAAGTATTGAAGTTAATGCATACTAAATACTAATGATGAGATGAGAAATCATCTAATGAGCTATGATGTTCTCATGCTAGAAGCCAGCTTCCATGATGTATGAGTTGAATCTAATGGAACTTTATACTAAGCATCGATAGGCTATCTATGAGTGGTGATATCTTCCTTTGGGAAGGGCGGAGGTTCACATAAATCTCATGAGATGAGACTGTCCAGCATGCCGGGTATGGGTCTCCTTATATCTCCAAGTCTTTGAACCTATACTGCCAATATAGGGATCTAGCAGGGTTTGACTCCCTATATACAGTAGCATGTTTGGGTCATTATGGCCGGTGATTCCACCTCTTTTAGGTGTGGAGTAGACACTGGTTTGATGATGCTCACATGATCTATGTAGGTTAAGGTTAAAGTCCACAAAGAAAAAATGAGGTCAGCCTTAAAGAATACGCATAACGAAATGAACGATACCAAAGGTGTTACGATAGGATAATCAAGAGGTGAGCTAGACTTAAGTAATGACACTAGGTTACTTTTGGTCATTGCACAACGAACCTGATGAGAATCTTAAACTACATCCTAGGTATAACTGGTGGTTGCACTAGTATGAAAGAATGAAAATGAAGTACGTATGAACGAATAAAGCAGACTCTGTGTTTGCTAAATAAGTCTCCCTAGATGAGGTCCCATATGTTGAGCCCTCATTTTGGGAAGTCCTAATGTCAAGCCCATGATTCCAAGGTCTCATGGCATATGAAAGAATGATAGGAACTATGTAATAGGATATGTGCAGTCTGTTATGTGTTGTTTGCTAAATGATAAGTATGATGATGCATGTTACTCTCATAGTATGACTTTCCTAATCCAATTTTGACAAGTCCACTGACTTGACTTTCTATAATTCAAATCTTTAGGAGAGAGCTCTTCTTAATCATGCTTGTCCTTGGTGTGTGCTTGCATATACCCATACTTAGTACAAGTGTGTACTAATCCCATACAACTCTATACTTTTAGGTGCACACACAGGCGGACGCTAGAGCTTACGATACGAAACTGCAGCTATCCGGACGTAGCGCATTCATCCGGGCTTGGTGGGCCCTCATGCTTTCAAGGACTCTTGCCCATTATATTTCTTTCTCATTTTATTTCAGATATTGTATTGGTGCTATTTTGGCAAGTATACACTTAATGCAGTATTGAACTATTTCTTTCATTTGATGATTTTAATATTAGATGCTTGATTGTTAACGTTTATGAGTTTAAGTAGAATGTCTTACATGAATGTTAAGTAATAAAAAGTTCAAATTTTGCTTAAATTAACATAGATAAAGTAACGATGACGTATGTAGGCTTGTCTGCGACCTCTGGAAGGTCAACGACTCCGGTCTCGTCTGGGGTCTAGACATTAGTCGTGACAAAGTTTGTATTAGAGCCCTAGGTTAAATTCCGATGATAATAAGTTCACATCAACCACATTTAGTAGTTTCTAAGTCATGGTAGTGAAGTGCACCACTATCCTAAATAAGACACTGCATGACGCGTAGGAAAAATTCCCTTCTTCTAATCTTATCGTGCCTCTTGGCAATGTCTGATATCTTGGTGTTATGAGCGTGTCTAACATCAATTCTTATTTCTTTTCAGAAAATGAACAATAGAAGGAACACTGATCAGTGGAGAGGAGGAGCAGCTATTGGGGGTAACCAAGTTCCACCCCAGGCTCCAGCTGAAGGAGTGGACATGCCAGTTATCTAAGATGGGTTGACTGATGCGGAGGTGCGGACAGCTTTAGATTAGATGGCTCAAGACATCACTATGAAGGCCTAGGCTGTGACGGCCCAGGCCAACAAACAACATGTTCAGTGGGAGGATCCACCCGTACGTAGCATGGCAGGCACACTACAGGATTTTACGAGGATGAATCTTCCAATTTTCGCAGGGTCCAAGACTTCATAGGATCCCTAGGAGTTTATGGAGGAGGTACATAAGATCTTGGTGTCCATGGGGGCCACAGGTACTAAGAAGGATGAGGTGGCTTCCTATCAGCTCAAGGATGTTGTGTAGTCTTGGTGCAAGATGTGGCATGATAGCCGAGCTTTGGGCAGAGTTCCAGTCATGTGGGAGCTATTTAAGACAACCTTCCTTGAGAGATTCTTCCCCAGGTAAATGAGGGAGGCCAAGGTTGAGAATTTTATCAACCTTAAACAGGGATCGATGACAGTTGGGGAGTATTCCCTGAAGTTTGTGAAATTATCCAGGTATGCCACTTCCCTTGTATCTAACAGTAGGGATGAGATGAGTAGGTTACTCACAGGAATCACAGATGATTCGGAGGAGAAGTGTCGGGCTGCGATGCTACACGATAACATGGACCTCTCCAGGTTGATTGGTGCATGTCCAGCAGTTAGAGGACAACCGAAAGAAGAGGGACGTGATGTTAGGAGGCCTAAACCTTCTAATCAAGAAGTTTCTAGCAATGGTGGCAACAGGAACAACTTCATCATCCTTGAGCAACAGATTCAAAAAGAGGCAACATGGTTCGGGGAACTCTAACTTTCAGAGGATTGCATCACCTAGAGGAGGCAGACCCAAGACCAAGAAGGGCAATGGAGGTGATGTGCAATGTCCTAGAAAGGATTGTGCCAAGTGTGGCTATGCTCACAGTGGAGAGTGCAGATAGGGCACTAATGCCTGCTTCGCTTGCGGAAAGAATGGGCACATGGTCAAGGACTGCCCACAGAACAGGGGTTAGGCTGGAGGTAATGCTCAGCCTAGGCCTAATCCACAGGGTGCAGCAGCAGCCAAGCCTCCTAAGAGGAATAGGTTCTATGCCCTTAAGGGCAGGGAGGAGAAGGAGAAGTCCGCTGATATGGTCACATGTGTGCTGTAAGTATTCTCAGCTTCTGTTTATGCCTTACTTAATCCAGGGTCTACGTTTTCCTTTGTAACTCCTTTGCTTGGCTTCACTTTTGAGATATTTCCTGATGTTTTACATGATCTTATAGTGGTTAGTACACCTTTAGGAGATAATGTAAGAACTGATAGAATATACAAGGATTGCCCAATAGTTGTATGTGGTAAGACTATGTGTGCAGACTTGGTTGAGTTACCTATGAATGATTTTGATGTTATTCTTGGCATGGAATGGCTTCATAGTTGTTATGCTTGTATGGATTGCCATAGTAGGGTTGTGAGATTTCATTTCCCTAATGAAGTAGAGTTGGTCTGGGAGGGGTACAATTCGAGTCGTCCTTATCCCTTAATTTCGAACATTAAGGCCAATAAAATGATGTCCGAAGGATTATTGTGTCATCTTTTGAGTGTTAATGATTTAGATCATGACATTCCTTCCATAGAACCCGATACTAAACAAATTTTGATTCCTCCTTACAGAATGGCTCTAGCTGAACTAAAAGAGTTGAAGGTGCACTTGAAAGATCTCACTGATAAGGGTTTCATTCAGCCGAGCATATCCCGTTGGGGCGCTCTAGTGTTGTTTGTGAAAAAGAAAGATGGAACCCTTAGAATGTGTATCGATTATTGGCAGCTCAACAAAGTCACTATCAAGAATAAGTATCCACTTCCCAGAATAGATGACTTGTTCGACCAATTCCCAGGGTCTAGTTTCTTCTCAAAGATTGATTTTCATTCAGGGTACCATTAGCTTAGGGTTAGGGATGAAGATATTCCAAAGACAACCTTTCGTACCTATTACAATCATATGAGTTTCTAGTTATGTCATTTGGTCTCACTAATGCACCTGCTGCATTTATGGATCTCATGAATAGAGTCTTCCATGAATACCTTGACTCTTTCGTCATATTATTCATGGATGACATTCTCATCTACTCTAAGACCAAGGAAGAGCATGAACAACATTTGAGACTAACCTTGCAGTTACTTACACAACATCAGCTGTATGCAAAATTCAGCAAGTGTGAATTCTTGCTTAGAGCAGTGACCTTCCTGGGTCATGTTGTCTCCGACAAAGATGTGGAGGTAGACCCCAGGAAAACTGAGGCTATTAAGAACTGACTAAAACCTCTTACTCCCACAGATATCCATTGCTTAGTGGGATTGGCTTTTTACTATCGCAGGTTCATTGAGGGTTTTTCTTCCATTGCTGCCCCACTCACACCTTTGATGAAGAAGAAAGTCATGTTTGAATGGTTGGAGACTTGTGAGAAGAGTTTCCAGGAGCTCAAGGATAGACTCACTTCAGTCCCAATGCTTACTTTGCCTAAATGTTGTGAGAACTACACTATCTATTGTGATGCATCTAGGGTTGTTTTGGGTTGTGTTCTTATGCAGGGTGGTAAGGTGATAGCTTATGCGTCCATACAGCTCAAGGTTCATGAAAAGAATTATCCCACTCATGAATTGGATTTGGCAGCTGTGGTGTTTTCACTGAAACTGTGGAGGCAGTATTGTATGGAGTGCATGTGGATGTGTTCATAGACCACAAAAGTCTCCAGTACGTGTTCATACAGAGGGATTTGAATCTACGTTAGCGGAGGTGGTTGGAGCTGTTGAAGGACTATGACATGAATGTACACTAACATCCATGTAAGGCTAATCTTCTAGTTGATGCTTTAAGCAGGATGAGCATCGAATGTGCAGCCCACGTTGAGGATGAGAAAAAGGAGTTGGTGAAGAATGTACACAGACTGTCTAGACTGGGTGTGCGGTTGGTTGACTCTACTAGTGGGGGTGTTTTTGTTCGTCCTAGCTATGAATCATCCTTGGTAGTTGAAGTCAAGAAGGGTCCGCATCTTGATCCGGTGTTGATGGAGTTGAAGGACTCAATGTTGGTAAAGATGAATGAGTCTTTTGTTTTGGGGGGTGACGGCATATTTAGGTACTAGGACAGGTTTTGTGTACCATATGTGGTTGATTTACGGACCAAAATTGTTGTAGAGGCCCATGGTTCCAAATATTTGATACATCCAGGTTCTACCAAGATGTATCATGACCTTAAGCAGATCTATTGGTGGGATGGTATGAAGAAGGACATTGCTGAATATGTTGCCAAGTGTCCTAATTGTCAACAGGTTAAGAGAGAACATCTTAAGCCTGACGGTCTTACTTAGATTATCGAGGTTCCGACTTGGAAGTGGGAGGCCATTAATATGGACTTCGTGGTTGGTCTTCCGAAGACTAGTAGACAGCATTACTGCATATGGTTATTGTGAACAGGATGACTAAGTCTTCCCAATTTATTCCTGTGAAGTCTACTTACAGATCCGAGGATTATGCGAGACTCTACATTGATGAGATTGTGAGATGGCATGGGATTCCTTTGTCTTTCATTTCATACAGAGGAGCTCAATTCACTTCACATTTCTGGAGATCCTTCTAGAAGAACTTAGGCACGCAGGTAAAGCTTAGTACTGCCTTTTATCCTCAGACTGATGGGCAGGCAAGCGCACCATTCAGACATTGGAGGACATGTTAAGAGCGTGTTTGATTGACTTCAGAAGTAATTGGGACGACCATCTGCCTTTGATAGAGTTTTCATATAGTAACAATTATCACTCAAGCATTGGGATGAAGCCGTTTGAGGCACTGTATGGTAGAATGTGTAGGTCTCCAGTTGGGTGGTTCGAGGTGTGAGAGTCATCCATTTTGGGTCCATAGATCATTCATGAGGCCTTAAAGAAGGTCAGGGTGATTAGGGACAGGTTGGCTACTGCTTACAGTCGGCAGAATTCCTATTCGGAGAACAGAAAACGTCCCTTAGAGTTTGATGTTGGTGACCAGGTCTATTTGAAGATATCACCTATAAAGGGGGTGATGAGGTTTGGCAGGAAGGGAAGTTGAGTTCAAGGTATGTTCGGCCATGTGAGATCTTACAGCGTGTTGGTGAGGTGGCCTATGAGTTGGCTTTGCCTGCGGATCTAGCTTCTGTTCATCCAGTTTTTCATGTCTCTATGTCAAAGAAGTTCCTTGGTGATCCAACATCGATTCTACATGTTGAAAGTTTGGGAGTTGATGAAAATTTGTCCTACAAGGAGGTTCATGTTGAGATTTTAGACTGGCAGGTAAAGCGGCTGAGAAACAAGAAGGTTGCCACAGTGAAGGTATTGTGGAGAACCATCTTGTTGAGGGTGATACGTGGGAGGCTGAGGCCGATATGAGATCGCGCTTCCCTCATCTCTTCAACTCTTGAGGTTAGATTTTCTACTCTTAAGTCTATGTTCCTTAACTCCTCCATTCTTGGTTGTTATTGCCTGACTCTGTATAATACCTATGTTATGATATGACCGGCGTTGTGCTAGATTATAAGAAGTGTCATTCGGGGACGAATGTTTCTAAGGGGGGGGGGGGATAATGTAACATCCCTAAAAATTGATATGCTAAGTAATGCTTAATGTGTCTAGAATGCCTACGATTAGGCCGAGTTCACACGGAATGATGCGCATAGAAACAGACCTCTGAACCTCTGCAACAGCCAATACAACTAACTTGATTAGTTAGTTGAGCTAGGAAACATTGGGTCTAGCCATTTAGGGCAACCGAATATTAAGATTTACCCGTATGATTCTTTATCGGACTTAAAAAGGGGAAATCTTAAGTATGGAGGGTCTAGGGGTAAAAGGGTTTTTTTCTAGGCTAAGGGTATTATTGTAATAACCCTAAATATTTAATTTATTATTTAATATGGTGGAGGGGCATTTTGGGTAGAAAGGGCCGAAATTGGCCTTTGAGCAAAATCTTGCCCCACCCGGGTTCAAACCTAGGTGGGAGCAATGATTTAATTTGATTATTTAATTTGGTGAATTAATTTAATAAATTAATAATTAATTTAATAAATTAATAATTAATGGCTGATTTGAGAAAAAGCAAAATCAGATTTTTACTATTTATTATTATTTATTAATTATTAAACCTTATTTGACTAAGTCTTTCCTAAAGTCCTAGCCCTAAGGAAACACTCTCTCTCACATCTATCCTTTCTCACGTTTATCTCACTCTCTTCAACACTCTCTTTCACATTCTCTCTGCTTAGCATAATAGAAATCAAAAATCAGAATAATAACAATAACAAAATTTCTACATACTTGAAGAACTTACACGCAAATTACAAACGACAAAGCAATCCAAAAATGTACAGTAAAACGTTATATTCTAGTTGGGTAAGGTGTGAGATTCGTTGGTGGATGTTTCGTTTGGGGTGGATTTGGCAGAAAGTTGAAGTGTTGAACGACATTAAATCAAGTATGGGTTTTCTTACTCTTGGCCCTTTCCCAAGAGACCCTTAAATGTCATATGAATCTACTCCAAAAACTAGGGTTGTCCCCCATTTCATGCTCCCTCTCACTAGCTCCCTATGATGTTAGGTTGGGTATGCTTGCTGATAGAATTTAGGGGTACTATGTTTTTTGTGATGATCTAGTTTCGAGTATGTGTTCATGATTATGTGCTTATGTTTGTGTCTTTTGGAAATATGAATGTAGGCATGTGCGTGTGTGTGCAAGTTTGGATCATGACTTTGAGTTTCGTCTTGTTCATGTTAATGGCATAAAGATCACTTGTATTTTATGTGAATAACTGTGTAAAACCGTGATGTTCGTGTGAAGATGTTATTGCTGTTTTTGAGTGAACAAATCTTGACTAAAAGTAATCATAAAGATGCCATTAATTATGTACCAAACGTTCTATGAAAATTGTCCTAAATCTAAGGTAAAAAGTTGGAGAGAATGGGCTGTAAAATGTGACCAAATTTCTAGCTTTCTGGAAATTTGGTTTCGGCCAGATGCTTGAAGTTTTGGAGAGTTTAAAAATGAATTAAAACATGTGATGTCAGTAGGTATTGAACCCAAGACCTCACTACAAGAAAGTTGTAAAAATAATAAAATAAAATGTGATTAAGGGGATTCGAAATGGGGTAAAGTTTAAGTGAAAAGTTAGGGGAAAAATGAAAAAAAATGAAGTGAGGCGTGTGGTGTTCGAATCCACAACCTCTTGGACAGATGAAGGAGAGAGGAGAAGAATGAAATAAAGAAATGATAAAAAATGAGGTATGTGGGATTCGAATCCACAACCTCTTGGCAGAATAAGAAGGTAAGGAGAAAATGTAAATTAAAATAAGGTGAGGCTGTGGGGATTCGAACCCACAACCTCTTGAATAGATGAGAGAGTTATGAAAAAATAAAGGAGGAAAAATAGATGTAGTGAGTTGGGATTGAACCCACAACCTCTTAAATAGATGAGATATTAGGAGAAAAATAAAGGAGGAAACAATAAATGTGGTGAGTAGGGATTGAACCCACAACCTCTTGAATAGGTGAGAAAGTTAGTAGGTAAATTAAAAGAAAAAGAATGAGCTTGTGGGTGATTGATCCCACAACCTCCTTGCCTTAAACGAAAAAGAGAGAAGAAAAAATAAGGAAAATACTATGAGAGTGATGGGGATCGAACTAGTGTCACCCAAATCTGAAAAATGCAATTATCAAGTTTACTATAAGCTTAATTGTTACTCAAGGGATTCGAAATCGGGTTCCCTTGCTCAATTCCGTATTGACACATAAGTCTTACGTGATTAAATAAATACTTAATGAATGTCGCCCATAGGAATCAAATTGAGACCTTGACATACTTACAAGATGCATAAGTCTTGTACCACATAATCTTGGGCAATATGAATCGATTAAATGAACTATGAATGAAGCCTTATGGCTTGTGTGTGTGAAATCATAAGTCCAGCATACGTTATAAAGAAAGTGAACATAAGATGTTATGTGATGAAAGATGAGACCCTAGAAGGGTGAAGTAAGAGTGTGAAACATTATAAAAGGCCAAGTGCATTTGCATATGATGAAAAGAACATTCACGTAAAGCGGTGAGAAATTATGATGAGTTAATGTGCTAAAGTTAAAGAATGTGGTGATGACATGATAAGAGGCTAAAGCAAAAGGTTAGAGAAATCTGAAATGATCCTAGGTAAATGTTACCAAGACGAACTCACCTATAAGACTGTAAATTTAATGAAGAGACCAATCTCTATGAACACTCTAATGAAAGTATTGAAGTTAATGCATACTTAATACTAATGATCAGATGAGAAATCATCTAATGAGCTATGATTTCCTCATGCTAGAAGCCAGCTTCCATGATGTATGAGTTGAATGTAATAGAAATTTATTCTAAGCACCAATAGGCTAGCTATGAGTGGTGATGCCTTCCTTCGGAAAGGGCAGAGGTTCACGTAAATCTTATAGGATGAGACTGTCCGGCATGCCGGGTATGGTTCTCCTTATATCTCCTAGCATTTTAACCTATACTGCCAATATAGGGATCTAGCAGGGTTCGACTCCCTATATACGCTAGCATGTTCTAGTCACTTTTGCCGGTGATTCCACCTCTTTTCGGTGTGGAGCAGACGCTGGATTTCATGATGCTCACATGATCTATGTCGGTTAAAGTTAAAGTTCCTAAAGAAAGAACGAGTCAGCCTCAAAGAATACACAACGAAATGAACGATATCAAAGGTGTTAGGATAGGATAATCAAGAGGTGAGCTAGACTTAAGTAATGACACTAAGTTATTCTTGCTCAGAGCACAGCGAACCCGATGAGAGTCTTAAACTACATCCTAGGTATGACTGGTGGTTGCACTAATATATGAAAGAATGAAAATGAAGTACGTATGAATGAATGAAGCAGACTTTGTTTTTGCTAAATAAAGCTCCCTAGTTTAGGTCCCATATGTTGAGCCCTCATTTGGGAAGTCCTAATGTAAAGCCATGATTCCAAGGTCTCATGGCATATGAAATAACGATATCAACTATGTGATAGGATATTTGCAATATGTTATGTATTCTATGCAAAATGATAAGTATGATGATGCATGTTACTCTCATAGTATGACTTTCTTAATCCGATTTTGGCAAGTCCACTAACTTGACTTTCCGTAATTCATATCGTTAGGAGAGAGCTCTTCTTTATCACGCATGTCCTTGGTGTTTGATTGAATATACCCATACTCAGTACAAGCGTGTACTAATCCCGTACAACTCTATACTTTTAGGTGTAGGCGTAGGTGGACGCTAGAGCTTATGATACGACATTGCAGCTATCCGGACGTGCAGCATTCATCCGGACTTGGTAGGCCCTTATGCTTTCAAGGACGCTTGCCCATTATATTCTAGCTTACATATAGGTTTGAGTTAGTGGAGTATGTTCTACTAGCATTTCTTTCTCATTTTATTTCATACATTGTATTGGTGCCATTTTGTTAAGTATACACTTATTGCAGTATTGAATTATTTCTTTCATTTGATGATCTTAATATTAGATGGTTGATTGTGAACGTTTATGTTTTTAAGTAGAATATCTTATATGAATGTTAAGTAACAAGAAGTTCAAATTTTCCGCTAAAATTAACCTAGATGAAGTAACGATGCCATATGTAGTCTTGTTTGCGACCTCTGAGAGGTCAACGACGCCGGTCTCGTCTGATGTCTAGACTCCAGTCGAGACATCACGCATTGATGATTTTTTAGAATAGAAGTCATACTTAGTACGTGTGATGTACTAATCGATATTTCTCCCTTTTTCCCAAACATTTTAGTTTCAAGCCGTGGAAGAGTTGGTGGCAAACTTGCAAGGAAGACTTGGATCTTTTCCGAAGTCATTGGTGAGTCTTCAAGTATGGGGATGTTTACATGTTCCACTCTATCTATGATGTTCATTGTGTTTAGAGACATTTTATGCCTCTTTTATCATTAAGACAATTGATGTAAGCCAATAATGACGTATTGTTCTTGTATTATCTATGTCAAAATACTTGTACTCTTGTAGATGGTTTATATGGGAGATGAGACTTTAGACTCTTATATATTTCTTACGCTAAAAGAGAAGCCTCTATAAACTTCATATGCAAGAAGTTTATGTAAGCTCCATAAATAATATGCGAGAAGTCTAAGGACACATCACTACGTAAAGTTTTAAATTTTATGCATTTTTCTTTATCTATGATATTTAATGAAAAATACTAAGGGCTTGTCTAAGTCCTCTTCGAGGACAAGGACGACGGTTACCCCTAGGGGATAGGTTGGGTTGTAACAAACTTGGTATCAGAGCATGAGGTTAAGTAATCTTAGGATTGATGTCTCACTAAACCACGTCTATGTAAGGTCTTATTCATAATTGTGAAGCACACCACACTTATGAATGAGAGGCTATGAGATGCTTAGTAACTTTCACTCTCTTATTATTCCTTAGTCATGCCTATGAGTCTTAGATCTATTTAGTCCTTTATTTTTGTCCTTTTATTGTGCTTATAGGCAACAAATACAAGGAGGAAAAATGCTCGAACGGCCGAGGAGGAGAATTTGAATGAGGCTGTTCCCCCTCAAGCTCCTCAAAACCCTCAAGTTTCTATTGAAGAAGGGGATATGTCTGACGTTGAGATAAGGGCGGCTATTCATAGCTTGACTCAAGTTTTGGATACTCAAGTTTCTAGGGATACAAGGGTGCAAGTGAATCCCAATGCTAACACCACCGCTTCAAGGATTAGGAACTTCACAAGGATGAATCCCCCTAATTTATATGGTTCTAAGGTGGAGGAGGACCCACAAGGGCTCATTGATGAAGTGTTCAAAGTTATTGATGCTATGGGGGTGTCTTCTCAAGAAAAGGCAGAGCTAGCCGCCTACCAACTCAAAGATGTGGCTCAAGTGTGGTATGAAAAATGGAGAGATGAGAGGCCCGTTAGACAAGGTCGGGTCAATTGGGCATCATTTAAAGCAGATCTCCTTGGTAGGTTATTTCCCTTGGAATTAAGGGAGGGTAAAATGCAAGAATTCATCAACCTTCGTCACGGGGGTATTAGCGTGAAGGAGTATAGCCTCAAGTTTACTCAACTATCAAAGCATGCTCCTACTATGGTTGTGGATTCTATTGTTAAAATGAATAAATTTTTTATGGGGATATCCGACCTAGTCGTTAATGAATGTAGGTCGGCTATGTTGATTCCTAGTATGAATATCTCTTATCTCATGGTTCATGTCGAACAAATTGAGTAGAAAAAGTTTAAGCACGTTAGTAGGGAGTTGAAGAATGTAAGAACCGAAGATGGATTTTCTTCTAAGACTAGATTTGAGGTTCAAGAAAAACCAACATTCAAGAAGAGATTTTCCAATCAAGTCCCTTCTAATTCTCCAAGGGTTAAGAAGAGTAAGGTGTCAACTCCTAAGCCCCAAGAGGGAGATATTGTAACAACCCTCAAAATATACTAGGGTAGATAGAGACTCACATGTCCCTAAAAAGATTAATAACATGTTATTAAGTTCTTTATAGCTTTTATAATTGATTTGAAGTCATTTAGAGGTCAAACATCCAAGGCGTTGGAAAGTTAGTCTTTAGACGTGCTAGTGAGTCCTTATATATTTGGCGTTATTTTACGTGTTGGTTGGAGTTTATAAGAAGTTTAGTTGACCCTGATACTTTACTAGAAATATTAAGGGTCAAAACGTCCGAGTACAACTCCATGGGGACCACCCGAAGGGCCCCCAAGGAGGACCCAAAACTTGGACAAGAGGCTGGCCAAGGTAGCGTGCAGGAGCATGGACATAACGCGCAGCCCAATCCCAGATCCTATTGCGTTGTTTTAAAGTAAATTTTTGCATGTCTAAGAGTCCCAATTCGTGTGGGGGTGTTTTAATAAGTTAAGGGACGTTTTATTAACTGATTTTAGGACCTTTTTAAACCCTTTACAAGGACATAACCCCAATACCCATTAAGAAATCAAATTTTCCAAAGTTCTCTTCTCTCCATAAAACCCCAAAACCTCAATTGAAGACGAAGCTCAAGAACAAACTATGGAGATGGATTCTTGGAGCTTTCTTCCCAATTTTCATGGTCTTTTTAATTTATAAGGTATGGTTATCCTTCATCCACATATAACCATTCATCTATGGAGTTCTATCAAAAGTTTTCAAAACATTAATTCTAAGTCCAATCCTATATTTCAATTTAGCCATAAGTTCATTCTCAAATTGATTTCAAAAGCATTCTAATGATGAATATATGTTTATCTACTGATTTTATGATAAATTTCTATCCAATGTTATGAAGAACGCATGATACTCCTAATAAATTAGCCTATAATGTGGGTTTTGTGATTTTTATTACACGTTTATAGAATTATGATTAGATTGTATTGAATTGCTTATTTCTACTACTTTCTATATCAATTGAATATGAACTATTGAGGAAAGATCAAAGAAGATCATTATCATTGATATTCGGTAAGTTCACCTATTTTTTCTATTTAGCCTAGAATCTACATTGAATTGTGTTGATTGGTATGGTCCACTTATGGTGGCAGTGTTTACATTCTTTTACACGTTTATGTGTTATGATCATGGCCTTAAAGGGATTAGATTCAATATGAATTCATATGGTGTTTTCTATGTTAGGAATTTTAAGGATTTAGCCTTGATTCTAATATTATGTCTAATAGAATTGACGTTTTGTGATGTTATGTGTATAGTCTTCCACACTACTTATTTAATCTAGTTGTGGAGATGATTTTATATGCATATGTGTGGTGATCACGTTAGGGTTAGGTGTGGTGTATATGTCTTATGATGAAGAATATCGTTGTATCATGACCCCTACTTATATGAATCCTATATGAATGTGTGGTCAAAGTATGCTAGGAGTCTTATATCCTACTGTTAAAGATGTATTTGCCTCCTATGATGTAATGTGAGTTTGTGTAGGCTATAGTCGTTAATACACTATAAGTTTGTATGACTTGAGACTTGAAAAATATTGTACACGTGTTGTGGTCTTGAAAGGGTGGCTTCCTCAATACTATGTGATAATCATTATGTGATCATGTTGACCAACGTACACACACACACACACTTCATTCATATCTATGAGTAGGATCAATTCATGATGACTAAGGAAAGAATTGTTCTCATATGCATTGTCACCTATTTCTATGCATGTAAAGTACATGATTTATGAAGTTTTGAACATTTGTTCTTAAATGTGTTTATGTGAAAGTAGATGTCACATATATGTACACACACATGCATGTATGAATATGATATGATAATGTGAAAGGACATTCTCACATAAGGTAGGTTCCATGTTGAATGTAGAATTCTCACCCTAGATACCTTTGAGCTATATGATATATAAGGGAGTAAGTCCCTAATAAGGCCTATTCATTATGAACTAATTTTATCTAAAGGCTTAATGATGTGTAAAAAGGGAGTTATTGATTAGCACCGAAAGTCCATGTAAATGAGATGGATGTCTCACGTTAATAACTCCGGTTTCCCACATGGGTTTCTGCACGAGTAATAGTGTTGATTACCAAGGTATATATTGTCTCATGAGATGGAAAACCTCGCGTTAGAAATTCAAGGTTTCTAGAAGCAATATCCTTGTCCCTTAACTATGTGCCCACATAGGACTCTATCTTAGTGGATCCACGTAGATAATCTTTGTACGAATGGTTTCACCTTAGGAAGTGTTAACCCTCTCTTTTCATTGTGGGAGTAGAATACCAGATTCCATGTAGCTCTCATAGTCTATGTCGGTAATGGCTATGTATCCCGAAGGTTAATAATTAACTAAGATAAGAATATGAACTCTAATCTAAATTCCTTGAGAAGTGTACTTGGTATGGGGGGCTATGGACCCTACCTGTACATTGCACTAGATGACTTCAAGAAAGGATAGGATTGGAGACCCTTATGAAGTAAATGACTTGTATGAATGCATGTTAAGTGACCTTGTTATTTTAAGACATGAATTATGACTATGCATGTGAATTACACTTATGGCTTCTAAATGGTTTTACTTAGTATATGTGGGGGAATGGGACTCCATGTGTATATTGCACAAGTAAGCTTGTGAAGGGGTTATGAGGGTAGTTTACCTATTAGATGAACTAAGTTATTTATGAGTAAGGTTGTAGTAAAGGAAAGAGTTCTTACATGATGATATGAAGTATGTCACCTTATTGCTAGTTGTAAATGAATATGTTATTACTTGTTGAATATTTTATGACTTGTTTAATATGTTATAACTTATTTAATATATTATGCCTAGTCTAGGGTGACTTCTTAAGAACAGTTGGTGGAAGTGGCAATATGTGATGCTACGTACACAGTACACTAGTGTGACTTAGGAGTAGTCCTAGGTGATGGTCCTTATGTGAAGTTTATGTCTTTGATGTGTTAATGACTTATGAATATATGTGCTTGTGTTGTGAATCATATTATGAAAGACTATTGTAAGGTAACCACAAGGTGATACATTCCACTAGGTACACTTGAGGGTTACATAAGAAAAGAAGTAAAATAAAAGAGAGGTAATGTATGATGTGAATTGAATATGCTTATAAGTATGCTAAATGGCTTATGTGCAATTACGAGTAGTAATAATGTATATAATATGTATGTGAAGTATATTGAGCTTATATGTGCTTACGTTCATGAAGTTTACTAAAAAGACATGTTGCATGCTTTCAAATGAAATGTCCTCTTTAAATGCATGTTTTCGCATGGTTTGTATGCTCAGCACATTCTTGTACTAATACCATTCTTCTTCAACTTTTACACAAAGTGTACGCGGTGATGGCTAGAGTATGTCTCCTAAGTGAAAATCTTGGATAGATCTCCTAAGTTCAAATAAAGGGATTCTTATGATTGAAGCGTTGCCTATGTCAAGATATTTCTTCAGTTGATGTAAAAGCTTAGAATTATATGTTATGTTGTCAAGGGTCGTGTCTCTATTCTATTCTATGTAGTTGTCTTAAGATTGCAATGCGACATTAGAGTCTAACTATATATTATGATATTTTTTATGTATATATATGAAGTAATGTTTAACATATGATGTGATATGAAATGTTTTAAATTTTCCGCTATTTTTATCACGGTTGTGCAATGAAAATTGTCTAAGGGCTTGTCTTATACCTCCGAGAGGTCGACGATGTCGTGTGGCGATCTAAGAGTGGTCTATATACTAGGGGTACTTTGGGTCGTTACAAATGTAAACGTCAACTCAACGTCAATGTCGACGTGAACTTAAATGTAATAGTCAGCGTGAATGTCAATGAAAACGTCAATGTGAACGTCAACAGAAATGTGAACGTCAACGTCATTTTAAATGTCAATGTCAACGTGAACGTCTAGATGAACGTCAACGAGAATGTCTATATGAAGGTGAACGTCAATGAGAACGTTGACATGAACGTCAACATGAATGTGAACGTCAACGTGAATGTGAACGTTAACATCAACGTGAACGTCTATGAGAACATAAATGCAAACATCAACGTGAAGCTGAATATCAACGTGAATGTCAATGTGAATGTCAACATGAACGTAAACTTGAATATCAACATGAACATGAACATCGACATCAACTTAACTGTCAGCTTGAACGGTAATGTAAACTTCATCGCGAATGTCAATGTCAACATTAACGTGAACGTCAAAGTCAATGTACTTGTCAACGTTAATGTGAACATCAACGTCAAGTAGAACGTGAACATAAACATTATCATCAACATGAACGTCAAAGTGAATGTGAACGTCAACGTTATTGTCAACATGAATGTCATCATAAATGTCAACATGAATATGAATGTCAACATGAAGGTGAACATCAATGTGAACTTCAATGTAAACGTCAACGTGAACATCAACGTAAATGTGAATGTGAAGGTCAACATCAACGTCATTGTGAACGTTAATGTCAACGTCAATGTCAATGTAAACTTCAATGTAAATGTCAACGTGAACGTCAACATAAACGTCATCATGTACCTCAATGTGAACATCAACATGAACATTAACATCAACGTGAACGTGAACGTGAATGTCGACATGAACGTGAAAGTGAACGTGAATATCAACGTGAATGTAAATGTGAACGTGAATATCAACATGAACATCAACGTGAACATCTATGTGAACTTCAATGAGAATGTTAAAACCAGTGTGAACGTCAAATTGAACATTGACGTGAACGTCAACGTCAACATCAACATAAATGTCAGTTTGAACATCAACATAAACATCGTCGTGAATGTCAACATCAATGTCAACATCAACATGAATGCCAACGTCAATGTAAACATCAACGTCAACATACACATAAACATCAATGTACAAGTTAATATCAACGTCCACATAAATGTCAATATAAATATAAATGTTAACATAAACATCAACCTAAACATCGATGCGAATGTCAACAAGAATGTGAACGTCAATGTTAATATAAACGTCAATGTGAATGTCAATATCAATGTTAATATCAACATAAACATCAATTTAAACATCAACGTCAATGTGAACGTCAACATGAATGCCAATGTCACTATGAACTTCAATGTAAATGTCAAGTAAACGTCAGCGTGAACGTCAATGTGAACGTCAACATGTACTTGAATGTCAACGTGAACATGAATATGAATGTCAACGTGAGCATCCACGTGAATGTCAACGTGAATGTTAACATCAACATGAACGTCAACTTGTACGACAACGTGAATGTCTATGTCAACATCAAAGTAAACGTCAGCTTGATCATCAACATAAACATCATCATGAACGTCAACATCAACGTCAATGTCAATATGAACGACAATGTTAACGTGATGTGAACGTGAACATCAGCATGAACGTCAACATCAACTTAAATGTCAGCTTAAACGTCAACATAAACTTTAACATGAACTTCAATGTCAAATTCAACATTAACGTGAACGTCAACATCACGTAAATGTCAATGTCGACATGAATATCAACATAAAAGTGCACGTGAACGTAAACATAAACGTAAATATCTATATAAATATCAACTTGAATGTCAACATGAATGTCAACGTCGACATCATAGTAACGCGAACGTCAACGTAAATGTAAACTTGAAATTAAAAGTAAACGTGAACATCAACATCAATGTTAACGTCAATGTGAACGATTATGTGAACGTCCGTCAATATGAACTTCAACATAAACGTTAATGTGACGTCAACATAAATGTCAGTGTGAACGTCAACATAAACTTGAACATCAACGTAAACATCATCGTGAATGTCAACATCAACGTCAAGATCAACATGAACGCCAACATCAACATAAGCGTAATCATCACTGTCAATGTAAACATAAATATCAACATGAACGTCAACATTCACATAAACATCAACATCCATATAAATATGAACGTCCACATAAATTTCAATGTAAACATAAACATCAACATAAAAATCAACCTAAACATCAACGTGTATGTCAACGTGAATGTTAATTTCAATGTCAAAGTGAACATCGACGTGAATGTCAATGTCAACGTCAACATCAACTTGAACGTCAACATAAATGTGAACATCAATGTGAACGTCAATGTTACCATTGACATTAATGTAAATGTCAACGTAAACATCAACGTGAATATCACTGTCAATGTCAATATTAACGTGAATGGCAATGTCAACATGAACGTAAATGTTAACATCTACACGAACGTAAATGTGAACGCGAACGTGAACTCCAATATGACCGTGAACGTTAATGTGAATGTCAACATACACATAAATCTCAACATCAACGTAAAAATAATCGTAATATAATGTCAAATTAAACGTCAACATCAACATCAATATCATCGTCAACATCAACGTGAATATTAACATCAACGTGAATGTCAACTTGTACGAAAATGTGAACGTCTATATCAACGTTAACGTAAACGTTAGTTTAAACATCAACATAGACATCATAATGAACGTCAATATCAACGTCAACGTCAACATTACCACCAATGTAAATGTAAACATGAATCTAAACGTCAATATGAACGACAATATCAACTTAAACGTCAGCTTGAACATAAACGTAAAATTAACCATGAACTTCAATGTCGAATTCAACATCAACGTGAATGTGACCGTCAACCTAAATGTTAACTTCGACGTAAATGTCAACGTCGACGTGATCATGAATGTAAACGTAAACATCACCATGAACGTTAACTTGAACATCAACGTGAATGTGAAATTCAAAATCATAGTCAACATCAACGTCAATGTAAATGTAACCTTGAATGTAATGTCAACGTGAACGTCAACATCAATGCGAATGATAATGTTAACGTCAACGTCAATATTAACTTCATTGTAAATGTCAATGTGAATGTCCACGTAAATGTCAGTGTGAACGTCAACATAAATGTGAACGTGAACGTTAATGTCAACTTGAACGTAAATGTCAGCTTGAACATCAATGTAAACATCATCATGAACATCAACGTCAACGTCAACATCAACATGAATGCCAACATCAACGTCAATATAAACGTCAACGTCAATGCAAACATAAACGTGAACATGAACGTCAATAGTCACATAAATGTCAACGCCCACATAAATACAAAAACATACACATAAATATCAATGTAAACATAAACTTCGAAATTAAAATTAACTTAATGACGTGAATGTCAACGTGAAGGTCTATTTCAACGTCAATGTGAAAGTTGATGGAAATGTCGACGTCAACATTAACATTAACGTAAAAGTCAACGTAAACATTAATGTGAATATCAATGTCAATGGCAATATAAATGTGATTGTCAGCATCAATGTCAACGTAAATGTTAACATCAACATGAACGTCAACGCCAATGTGAACGTAAATGCATACGTGAATATCTACGTGAACATCAACGTGACCGTGAATGTTAATGTGAACGTCAACGTACACATAAATGTTAATGTCAATATAAATATAGATGTCCATGTAAATGCCAATGCAAACATCACCACCAACATCAACATCAACATTAACATCAACTCAAGTGTCAATATGAACGTGAGCGTGAATGTGAACGTGAATGTAACTGTCAATGTGAACGTGAATGTGAACATAAACGTCAACATCAATGCGAATATCAAACGTCAATGTAAATGTCAATGTGAATGTGAACGTTAATATAAACCTGAACGTGAATGTCAATGTTTATGCTAATGTCAACGTCAATGTGAACGTCAATATGAACGTGAATGCAAACGTGAGAGTGAATATCAATGTGAACGCAACATGAACATCCATATTAATGTGAACTTCAACATGAACATAAATGTGAATGTCAAGGTATACGTAAACTTGAACGTCAACGTCAACGTACACTTCATCTTCAATATTAACATAAACATAAGTGTGAACATCAACGTCACTGTCAACGTGAACTTAAACGTAAATGTCACTGTGAATGTCAACATGAATGTTAACGTAAATGTAAACATCAGCGTGAACGTGAATGTGAACATGAATATGAATGTGAACAAGAACATGAACGTCTACGTGAACGTCAACATGAATATGAATGTCGAGGTAAACGTAAACTTGAACGTCAATATGAACATTAACATGAAGGTGATCGTCATCATCGACGTGAATATCAACGTGAATGTGAACGCCAACATCATTGTTAACACAAACGTCAACATGAATATGAACGTCAATATGACGGTGACCATCAGTATTGACGTTCACGTGAACGTAAATGTCAATGTAAGTGTAAACATGAACGTCAACATCAATGTCAACATTAATGTGAACGTCAACGTCAATGTGAACTTCACGTTAAACATCAACGACAACATAAATGTGAACTTCAACGTTAATTTCATGAATGTAAATGTAAATTTAATGTCAATGTAAGCTTAAACGTCACGTCAATATAAACGTGAAGGTGACATCAACGTAAACATCAACATAAACATCAATGTGAATATCAACATGTATGTGAACGTGAATGTCAACATGGACATCAATGTGAACGTAATCATCTATGCGAACGTCAATGTCAATGTTCACATCAACTTAAACATCAATGTGAACATTAACATGAACGTCAATGTCAACATAAACTTAAATGTCAGCTTGAACATCAACGTAAACCTCATCATGAATGTCAATGTCAATATTAACATCAACGTAGACGTCAATGTCAACGTGATACGCTCAAACTTACTTCTCAAATAAGAAGTAAAGCGGTCGTGTCAAGTAAATAACCCAACTAGTGAGGTTGGGATCGTTCCCACGAGGAAAATAGTTTAGACTTAACTTCAATCTATTATTACTATTGTTCAGTCAATTACTTCCTTGGAAAGCAAAAATGATTAAAGGGGTTTTTTCTATTTCTAAATGAATGAAAATAACTAGCAAAATCGAAGGAGACAACTAACAACTTCAAATGTTGGAGTTTAATCAATTAATAAAAGTAACTAGGGTTTACGTGTGTTCAAAGAGGTTGTGGGTTCAATCCCCACCCTCCACATTTATTTTCTCCTTTATTATTCTCCTAACACTCTCATCCATTCAAGAGGTTGTGGGTTCAATCCCCACTCACCACATCTGTTTTTCCTTGTATTTTTCTCACTATAATTTTATGATATTTTCATTTGCTGAGATCATGGGTTCAATCCCCAATGACTTTACATTTTTTGAAAATTTTTTAACGAAGTTCATTTTTTTAAAAGTTGCCCGAGACTACAATTTCCAGAAAGCTGCAAATTTAATCTCCTCCAATCCATATTTTTCTTAATCTTTTGTTGATTTTTTTGTATCTTTCATGTTATGATGACTTGGGTTCGATCCTTAGTGATTTCACTTATTTTACATTGATTTTTCATTGCATTTTATACCACTTTTATTTGCCGAATCCAACGTACCAAATGCTGGAAATTTGTTCATTATTTTCAGCTCCTTATTATCATCATTTGTTCATTATATTTTAGGACGTTTCATGAATCATTTGGTGCATCATTAAATATATTTTTTTCATGGTTATATTCAGCCAAGAATTACCATTAAATCCAGCAACATTACACAAGTTTTGCACATCATGATTTGCATAAACATTTGCACAAACATCATTTTTCACATACTTTCGGTTGGCATAAATTAACATGCTTATAATTCCAAACAAATAATCATGAACGCATTATCACAAAAATCATACTTCATACTTAAACTACCATCAAACATACCAATAACATGATCTCTAACCTATTTCACGTTGAAATCAGAAGGATACTAGGGACAAGGAGTTCGACTAGAACGGGAACAACCCTAGTTTCAAAATTCGTTTAATTCATGGAAATGAAATTCTCTGTGAGAAAGAAGTATAGGAGACAAACCCATACCTCAATGTCATTCCACACTTGTTTAAATGCTGCCAATTTCCCACGAAACCAAGCCTCACCACCGAAACTTCAAACACAATCCCGTCAAGAACTTTGTTTTGCTTTACGTTTTTAGACTAACTTTTCTTTTGAGTTTTTAGTGTTCAAGTTCTTGATGAACTTTATTTTTTTTCTGTTCTTTCATTTACAGAATGCATAAGTGTGAAAGTGAGAGAGGAGTAGAGAAAAACGTGAGAATGAGTGGATTAGGATTAGGAGAGTTAGGTGGAGACATAGTCAAACTAGGACTCTTCATTATTATTATTATTATTATTTATTATTATTATTATTATTATTATTATTATTATTATTATTATCATTATTATTATTATTAGTTGTATTATTATTATTATTATTATTATTATTATTATTATTATTATTATTCAAAATCTGATTTTCCCGTTAATTAAATCAGTAAATTAAATATTAATTAATTTAACTAATTCACTAAATAAAATAAATAATTTAAATCAGTGCTTCCACCAAGGCTCGAACCCGAGTGGAGCAAGATTTGCTTAAAGGGTGAATTTCGGCCCTCCATACCAGAATTGTCCCTCCACCATATGAATTAATTTATTAATTAGTTAAATATTTAGGGTAATTACAATACTAGCCTTAGCCTGGAAAAGAACATTTTACCCCTAGACCCTGCAAACCTAAGATTACCTCTTTTTAAGTCCGGTTAAGACTCATCTAGGTAAATCTTCATATTCGGGTGCCCTACATGGCTGGACCCAACCTTTCCTAGCTCAAATAACTCACCAAGTTAGTTGTCTTGGATGTTGCAGTGGTTCAGAGGTCTGGTTCGACGCGCATCAATCCGTGTGAACCTGGTCTAATCTAGGCATGTTAGACATTACTTAGCATAGTAATTTTTACAGTTGTAACACATTCATTTCATTATGTTTCATACTTTTAGGAACTTCAACTTTAAACAACATAAGTCATGTTATCATCATGAAATCCGGTGTCTTCCCCACACCAAAAAGAGGTGGAGTCACTGGCCAAGGTGAAACAAAAATATCCCTAGCTCGCTTAGGTGTAAAACCAATGGCTAGTTCCATAGGTTGGCAGCATAGTTCAAACACTAGAATATTTAGGTAGATCCATACCCACCTTGGTGGACAGTCTCTTCTTATGAGAATTACGTGAACCTCCAACTTTCCTTAAAGAAGGCATCACCACTCATAGCTAGCGTATCGGTACTCCGTTTAAAGTTCCTAATTATATTAAACTCATATATCATCGAAGCTTGCCTCTAGTATGAGGAAGTCATATATCATTAGATGATTTATCATCTCTTCTTTACGTATTAAGTGTGAATTGTCATTACACTTACATATAGAGTGTGATTGAGACTTGTCTCTTAATATTCAACACTCTCTTAGGTGAGTACTGTTGGTGACCTTATATTGACGTAGGTACATCTTGTCTCAGTTGCACTAATCTCATATTATGATGCCACCCTGTTCTTTCTTATCATATTTTATTTTCATCTTTACTCACTTTTCACTATTTGGTCATAGTTTAACATATATATTCTCTCTTGGAATTTACATTGAGGGACATTGATTCTACGCATAGATACAACTTGTCTCACTTGTACTAGCCTATCCTCATGAAGCAACTCTTTCTTGATTTATTCATTGTTTAGAATATATATACTCTCTTAGAAATTTCATTTAGTGACATAGAATTTTAGGCGTAGATGCAGCTTGTCTCACTTGCACTAGTCTACAGTCATGTTGTCACTCTTTTCATTAGAATCATAGTATAACATAACTTCTCACATCATTACGTAAATGTTCATTTCGTCATATGCCAATGCACTTCGCCTTTTAGTGTGTTTCACATTCTTACTTAACCCTCCGGGGGTCACATCATTTAATCACATACATCTGAGGTTCACTTATTTTTAAACGTATGCTGAACTTATGAATCCATACGTACAAGCCATGAGGCTTCGTTCATAATTCGTCTAAGTGTTTCATACTTACCCAAGATTATATGGTACAAGACTTATGCATCTTGTAGGTATGCCCAAGGTCTCGATTTTGATTCCTATAGGCAGCTTTCATTAAGTATTTAGTCACGTAAGACTTATGAATCAATACGAAATTGGGAAAGGGAACCCGATTTCAAATCCCTTGAGACTTATATTAAATTTTGATTTAAAATTTCAGCTTGGGGAACCAAATTCAAATCCCAACTCCTACATTTCTTTTTGTTTCTTTTCTTTCCTCTCTCCTTTTTCGTTTGAGACCAAGAGGATGTGGGATCAATCCCCCACAACCTCATTTAATTTTTCTTTCATTTTTCTCCTCTCTCCCTCACCTATCTGAGAGGTTGTGGGTTCGATCCCTACACCACTCATTTTATTTTTCTTTCATTTTTCTCCTAACTCTTCACTTGAGCCTTACCCCATTTCGAATCCCCCTTGCCTCATTTTTATTATTGAATTTTTTTATAACTTGTATATGGTGAGGTCTTGGGTTCAATCCCCAATGTGCTCATGCATTTTAAAATTTCTTTAAAATTCAAATTTTTCCAGTAACTTAGCCGAACCGAATTTCCATAATGCTGGAAATTTGATCACTTTTTCCAGTCCCTTTTTGCAGCATTTATACGTTAGTATTAGGACATTTTGTGGATTATTTAGTACATCTTTAGGTGCATTTTTATGGTTACATTTGAACAAGAGTTGGCACTAAACTCAGCAACATTACACAACTTACGAACATCACGATTTACACAAGCAATTGCATGTAAAATAAATAAAATTAAATATGCCATTTAATGCTCCAATCCGTGACTACATACTTCGAAAAAATATTTTTCATTACTAACATAATTCCGAACATACATACATTCACATAATTATCACAAAAAACGTTACACGCCTAATATCTACCAGCAGACATACCAACCTACAACCATCAATAGGAGCTAGTGACAGGGACATGCAACGGGAAACAATCCTAGTTTTCGGATTAGAATCGACTGAATACTAGGGGTATCTTGGGAATGGGACCAAGAGTAAGATACCTTTTATCGATCAACACCATCCAAATCTTCACCAATGGCAGCCTACTCCACGACAACAAAGCCTCACCACCAAACTCCAAGCACAACCCGTCAAGAATAATGTTTTTGCTTTTCGTTTTAGCTTAGTTTTTCGTTTGAGTTTTTGTGTGTAAGTTTTCCAAGAGTTGAACTTTAGTTTTTCTCAGTTCTTTTACTGATAGTCAGACGTGAGAGAGATGGTGGAGATACATGAGAATGAGAGTAAATAAGCGTGAGAAAGAGAGTGGATAGGTAGCTTAGGATTAGGAGTTTTAGTTTAGAAATTACTCAAACTAGGACTCCTCATTAATTAATAGAAATCTTATTTTGTTAGGCTAAGTTAAATGACCACTATGTTCTTACTTAAATAAAATATTTAAATAAAATTTAATTCAATTTATCATTGCTTCCACAAAGGATCGAACTCGGGTGAAGCCTAACTAGCAAAAATGAGTCAATTTGGGTCAACCCTAACCGAATTGTCCACTCCCTATATTAATTAATTAATTAATTAAATAGTCAGGGTAATTTCAATGCTACCCTTAGCCTGGAAAAGACCATTTTACCCTTAGACCCTCTAAATTTAAAATTACCCCTTACAAGTCCGGTTAAGACTTATCCGCGTGAATCTTAATATTCGGGTGCCCTACATGGCTGGACCCAACCTTCCCTATCTCAACTAAGTCAGTAAGTTGGTTGGATTGGCTGATGCATTGGTTCAGAGGTCTAGTTCCGCGCGCATCAATCCATGTGAACCCGGTCTAATCTAAGCATTCTAGGTACGTTAAGCATTACTTAGCATAGTCAATTTCGGGTTGTTACAACATGAATTTAAACTTCAACCTCAATGCGAACGTCGACGTGAATGTCAACGTGAATGTCAACGTGAACGTAAATGTCAAAGTGAATGTCAATGTGAAGGTTGACGTGAGTGTCTACGTGAACGTCAACGTCAATGTAAACATCAGCTAGACATCCATGTAAACATCATCATGAACATCAATGTCAACATCAACATCAACATGAATGCCAATGCCAATGTCAATGTAAATGTAAACATAAGCGTAAACTTCAATGTCAATGTCATTATCAATGTAAACGTCAACGTCAACGCAAATGTAAACGTTAACATAAAAATGAATGTTAACATGAACGCGAACGTAAATATCAATGTGAACGTCAACGTGACAGTGAACATCAATGTGGATCTCAACATACATATTAACATCAACATTAACATAAACATCAACTTCCATATAAATAATGTCAACGTAAACGTAAATATCAACATCAACATAAACATCAACATCAACGTAAGCGTCAATGTGAACGTGAACGTCGACATCAATGTGAATATGAATGTGAATGTCAATGTGAATGTGAACGTCAATATCAACCTCAATGTCAACACGAATGTAAAATGTCTACGTAAATGTTAATGTGAATGTGAATTTCAACATCAATGTATACGTGAATGTGAACGTCAATGTGTACATTAATGTCAAACTCAACGTGAACGTCAACGTAAACGTCAATGTCAATTTGAATGTCAATATGAATGACAGTGTGAACATTAACGTGAATACGAACTTTAACGTGAAGGTCTTGGTAAACGTAAATGTCAATGTGAACATTAATGTGAATGTCAACGTCAACATAAACGTCAACCTAAATGTCAACGTTAACATCAGCTTGAACGTCAACGTCAATGTTGACATGAACTTCAATGTAATAGTCAACGTGAATCTCAGTGCAAACGTCAGCATGACTGTCAACCTAATGTCAACATGAATGTGAACATCGACATGAATGTGAACATAAATATCAATTTGGATGTTTATGTGAAAGTCAACGCGAACGTCAAAGTGAATGTAAATCTGAATGTCAACTTGAACTTCAACATGAATGTGAACGTCAACGTGAATGTGAATGTCAACATCAATGTGAACGTCATTGCGAAAGTCAATATGAAGGTGAATATTAACGTGAATGTAAACGTGAACATCAACTTCAACGTCAACACGAACGTCAACTTGAACGTCAATGTAAACATGAACGTCAATTTAAACTTAAACGTCAGCTTGAACGTCAATATAAACTTTAGCGTGAACATCAATGTCAACATCAACATGAACGTGAATGTCAACGTTAATGTACATGGCAACATTAATCCAAATGGCAACGTTATGGTGAACGTCAACATGAATGGCAATGTGAATGTGAATGTCAACATCATTGTCAACATCAACATCAACGTAAATATCAATGTCAATTTGAACATCAACATAACGGTGAACATTGACGTTGACGTTCACGTGATCGTCAACATCAACGTAAATGTCAATATGAACATCAACGTCAATGTCAATGTGAATATAAACATGAACATCAAAGTCAATGTGAACTTCAATGAAAATTTCAATGTGAAAATCAACGTAAACATCATTGTAAAAGTCAATATGAATGTCAACATGGAAGTGAATGTCAACGTTAACGTTAACGTTAATGTGAACGTGAATGTGAACATAAACATGAATGTGAATGTCAACTTGAAGGACAACGTAAACGTCTATGTCAATGTCAACATAAATGTCATCTTGAACATCAATGTAAACATCATCATGAATGTCAACGTAAACATCAACATCAACAAAAACACCAACGTCAATGAAAACATCAACGACAACGTCAACATCAACATAACGTGAAATTCAACATGCACATAAACGTCAATGACTACGTAAATATCAATGTCCACATAAATGTCAACGTAAACGTAAACATCAACAAACGACAACGTGAATGTTAAGGTGAACGTCAACATCAACGTCAATGTGAATCTCAACGTTAACATCAATGTGAACGTCAATAATAAAGTCAATGTCAATGTTAACATCAACGTAAATATAAACGTAAATGTCAATGTCAATGTGAACGTCAACGTGATCGTCCATGTCAATTTAAACTTCAATGTGAACATCAACATAAACATCAACATGAACGTCATTGTGAACTTCAACATGTACGTGAACGTTAAAGTGAAAGTTACAATAAATGTCTATGTGAATGTCAACGTGAACGTCTATGTCAATGCCAACACAAACATCTGCTTGAACATCAACGTAAACATCATCGTGAACGTCAACGTCAACATCAACATCAATATGAACACCAACGTCAACGTAAACATGAACGTGAATGTCAACATACACAATAATGTCAAAATCCATGTAAATATCAACGTCCACATAATTTTCCACGTAAACATAAACATCAACAGAAACATCAACGTGAATATCAACGTGAATGTCAACTTCAATGTTAATGTGAACATCGACGTGAATGTCAATGTCAACGTGAACGTCAATGTCAATGTTAACATCAACATAAATGTCAATGTCAATGTTAACATTAATGTAAACGTCAACATGAACATCAGTGTGAACGTCAATGCCAATGTCAACATCAACATAAACGTGAACATCAACATCAACGTGATTGTTTACGTTAACGTCAATGTAAATATAAACATTAACATCAACATGAATGTCAATGTCAACATCAACGTGACCGTGAATGTCAATGTGAACGTCAACATACACATAAACATTAACGTCCACATAAACATCAATGTCACGTAAATGTCAATGTAAACATAAATGTCAATATCAACATCAACGTTAACCTTCATTTAAGAGTCAATGTGAACGTGAACATGAATGTCAATGTCAATGTGAATGTAAACGTTAACTTCAACGTGAACGTCAACATCAACGTAAACTTCAGCTTGAACGTCAATGTAAACATCAGGGTGAACGGCAATATCAAATTCAATATAAACGTTAAGTTCAATGTCGACGTGAACTTTACTGTAATAATCAACGTGAATAAAAATACAAACGTCAGCATGAACGTCAATGTGAACGTCTACATGAATTCAAAAGTCAATGTTAATGTGAACGTTAACGTCAAAGTAAACGTCTATGTGAACGTCAATGCAAATGAAAACGTGAAGGTGAATATCAACGTGTACGTCAACTTAAACATCAACATGAATGCGAATATCAATATGAATGTAAACGTCTATGTGAACGTGAATGTCAATATGAATGTGAACATGAAGGTGAACGTCAACTTGAACATCAACTTGAACATCAATGTGAATGTCAACTTGAATGTCAACCTGAACATAAACGTGAACTTCAACTTAAACGTTAGCTTGAAAATCAATGTAAACTTCAGCGTGAACGTTAATGTCAATGTCAACATCAAAGTCAATGTCAACGTCAACGTACACGTTAACATCAACATGAATGTCAACATCAAGGTGAACGTGAACGTAAATGTAAACATCAAAATGAACATCAACTTGAACTTCACCATCATTGTCAACATCAATATCAAAGTAAATGTCAACGTGACTGTGAACGTCAACATGATAGTGAACATCAATGTTGATGTTCATGTAAACGTCAACATCAACGTCAACATAAATGTGAATGTCAACATAAATGTCAATGTGAATGTCAACTTCAATATCAATGTGAACGTCAATGTAAAACTCAAAATCATGTGAACTTCTATGTAAATATCAACATTAACGTTAATGTAAACGTCAACATGAACGTCAATGTGAACGTGAACATGAATGTGAATATCAACATGAACGTCAACATGAATGTGAACGTTAGCGTGAACGTCAACTTGACCATCAATGTAAACGTCAACTTGAACTTCAAGGTAAATGTTAATGTCATTGTCAATGTTAACGTCAACTTTAACTTTAGCGTGAACGTCAATAACAATGTCAATATCAATGTGAACATTACTGTCGTAAAAGTCAACATCAACATCAATGTCAATGTAAACATCAATATGAACATCAACATGAATGTGGATGTCAATGTTATCGTCAATATCAACGTCAACCAAAATGTAAATGAAAATGTAAACGTCAACATGAATGTCAACATCAACGTTGAGGTTTGCGTGAACGTCAATGTCAATGTAAACATTAATGTGAACATCAACGTGAACATAAACATTAATGTGAACTTCAATGTAAACGTCAATGTAAACGTCAACATGAACATCAATGTGAATGTCAACATGAACGTGAACATCAACATCAAGATAAATATGAACGTGAACGACTATGTGAACATGAACGTGAACGTCTATGTGAACGTCAATTTGAACGTCAATGTGACCGTCAAGGTGAACATCTACGTGAATGTTAATGCCAATGTTAACATCATTGTGAAGGTCAACTTGAAAATCACATCACCATGAACATGAACATCAACATCATCGTCAACATTAACTTCAACGTAAAAGTCAACGTGAATGTGAACGTCAACCTGAATGTGAAAATCAATATTGATGTTCACGTGAATGTCAAATTCAACGTTAACATAAATATCAATGTCAACGTAATCGTCAATGTGAATGTCAACGTCAACATCAATGTGAACGTCAACTTGAAAGTCAATGTCAACATGAATTTCAATGTATACATCAAGGAGAACATCAATTTAAACGTCAACGTCAATGTTAGCATGAACGTGAACATGAATGTGTACGTCAACGTGTACATCAACATGAATTTGAACTTCAACTTGACCGTTACGTGAACATCAACTTGAACATCAATATAAACATTAATGTCAACGTAAAATTTAGTGTGAACGTCAATGTCAATGTCAACATGAATGTTAACATCAACATCGACATAAAAGTCAATTGTCAACGTGAACATCAACATCAACGTCAACCTGAACGTATAACGTAAACATCGACATGAACATCAACATCAACGTCAACATGAATGTGAACGTCAACATTATCATTACCGTGAATGTGAACATCAATGTCATCGTCAATTTCAACTTCAACCTAAATGTCAACGTGAATGTGAACATCAACATGAAGATCAACATCAACATGAATGCCAGCGTCAACATCAATGTCTGTCACGACCCGAGAACACACCCTATTAGTGAGAGCCAATCTCGTATTGCAACCAACATACTTAACCTCTCAGATTTCTTGTACAAGCCCTCTTCGTATCGTTCATCGCATATACATAATGTAAAGTAGTGCGAAATTAAAACATTTCACAAAACATTAGAATATCCTTAGTAACATCTTTCATTAGAAATCATAGGAAATACTAAGTCTTAATCATATAGAACATAGACTCGAGGATGCTTGGGACACGACCCATACAATATTAATATTGAAAGTACTTAGTATATTATAATACTTCAAACGAAATAAAAGACATCTATATATGCCCTCGAGTTAGTTAAGGACATACTTCAATTTTTCTTGAATGACTCTAGAATCCAAGGTCGCCTTCACTATCCTTCTCACCTTTCATATACACCTTTAGAAATAACAAAATGTATGGAATTAGTACAAACACTTGTACTAAGTGTGACATTATGCATGAAATCATGAAAACTGACATTTATTAGAAATATGCATCTTCCCATTGAAAAATCATATCATAATCATAAGAATAACATTTAACACCTTAGAAACACATCAGATAACATTTATGCAATTTAGAACATTATTAACCACCTTTACAGTAACCTCAATTCACTGTACAGTGAATTCCTTCACTGTTACAGTGAAGTGCCTTCTCTTCTCTTTGACACTTCGTAGCATGTAGTCTTCTTACTAAAATCTATCCTAAGACTCACTTAAGTAAGACAAAGGGAGACTTCTCATACAACCTCTCTAGGCACACCTAAATGATCCTCAAGACCACCTATAATGAGATCAACACACACTTACAAGACATCAAACACATAAACATGATATTCTCCTTCCAAAGGAAATCAAAAGACTTACTTAAGTAAATCAAAAAGATAACGTCCATGATTGACCGCTTCAAAATTACCTAAATAATCCTTAAGACTACCTAAAGCTTATATCATATCCACATAATCCACATCTTCCCTAACTAGTGTCATTCATAAGACTTATCTATGTAAGATACGAAGCGACCATTCCTATGCCCCCTTCAAACCTTAACTAGACAGCCCTTAACAACTCTAGGTAAGTACTTATTCATTTAACATACTTTCTTAACTTAAGTCATTGCATTCATAAGTTCATTTAAGACCCATTCATCATATAAGGACATTCAAATAAAGGTCCTGTACAAGACCTAGGGACTCTAACTAACACCTTCAAAGCTTATTATGCAATGTCTAGATAGCGTCCCATACCACCACGTAAACCTCATAGTACTTCTCTAATGATAGTAGGCATCCCATGTTATGAGAATAGGCAATAACCGACATAGACCATGATAGCTAGACATGTAATCCAGAGTTCTAAACTACTCCGATGAGGGTGTTCTACTTGCCAATGGTAGAACATGGACACATCCCATGTAGGCACATGGTTAAGGAATATGAAGGGAGTGCTTTGTACTCTTTTCTCATCCATTATATAGAGCTACTTCCCTTACTATACTCACTCGGTGCTAGCCTTTGTTCTCATAGAGTAATTTACATTAAAGATTCATATAAAGGGGTTCCATATTTATTTCATAACCCAATCACATTCACACTTCTAAAGAGGTCCTCAAGGGCTACCTTAAAATGGCGACAAGAAGCACATAATGACTTTCCTAAAGTTTGATATGACGCCGTTCCATCCAACCAATCTTAAGTCTATCATTCCTTTACTTGAAGGATACCATTACAGCTTTCGACTTCAACATTCATAACCTTATTTACTAAGTTCAAGGTTTCACATAAAGGACTCTCTTAACATCATTTAAGGTCTTATGTCAGTCATACGTACAAGACTAAGATTCTTTAGTATCCTAAGTCAAGACATATCATATTAACATTTATACATGCATCTAGTAAGGGACATAAGTCTACCAAGACAAGACACAACATATTTTACTTCAACACATATTACATGTAATTCTAGAAGAATATGGAAATAACCATTATCATCTTTAAGTAATCCTGTACAATACGCTATTATCATCAGTATAATCAGCATAGACAGATATAGTCAAGTAGGAATAACCATGCATCAACCCTAAGACTATACACATAAAGCCAATGTCGTAGTGTAACATGATCATCAAATAAGCATCAATAAAAGAACACATATACTTTCACATTACTTATCATGTATATAGAAATTATCCAACTTCACATAATAATCATAATACTTCAAGTAGTTGTAGATAATCCTATGTTCATCATATTACATAAAGTAACGCCGACAAGGCCACATCAATTCCATGTAAAGCACATAACACCGCCACATAAGTGGACCATACCAATCACAACATAATTGAAGTCTAATTAACATAAAATAAAGGGAATTATGGCAGCGTACCACCACTCAATCCTTAACACTTCAATCCAATGCTAAATCATCCAATTCAATATCATAAGGCCCTTACCCATGGCCATGACCAATAATTCAATATAAATTCTATGATACTCAATGAAAATACGTCAATTAGATATAGATTCATCAATATAAGACAACCTATATATCAGTTCAATATAATTTTTACATCAATCAATAGCTCATGGAAAACTACACTAGAATTCATAAGCATTAAATCCAAATCACTTAACCCATAAAGTAGTCAAAAACTAGGGTTCATCAATTACATGGGTTCATATTTTAATTCAGTTAAAATCCTATAATTAATAAAAATTCAATCAATAAACAATGTTTTAAAACCTTTAATGCACGATCCCATTGATAAATCATGAAATTTATAAATTCATCTTTGAAAACATTACAAACTTCTTTGAATGTTGGGCTCCTTCATGAATAGAGTTTTAAGGATGAAAAACCATTCCTAAATGAAGATAATTCTTCAATTTGATGAAGAATTTCTACTCAATTCTGCAATCTAAGCCCTTCCTTGAGTTTTGGAAAATTTGTAAGGGAATTTGGGCTTTGATTTTTAGAAGAATGAAATCTTTTAAGTATTTCAGACTTATTAACATATTTAAAATACCCAAAAGACCCTTTAGGAACCTCCCAAAGTCTTATTTGGACGTGGGGTGACTTTACAACTACGTCCCTCAACTTACAGTGAAGCTGCGTAGGAACAGTCTCACAGACAGAAGGATCATTAACGGCCCATCCCTTGACGAACGAACCATCCTGCTGGTGCGTGGTTTGGGACGGAGGCTTGTCTTTGGCCTCTCTTTCCCCATGCCTAAGTGTACATCGACGATACCTCACCTACGCCCCCACCGACCCACTGGGCGTTAATTGCCATCCATAGGTGGGCTGTCTTGGGCAGTCTTGGCCACCAACATGGGTCCTTCCTTAAGGACCCTGGGATGGTCCTTGGGATGTTTGCCTGGAAATTTCCAACCCAAAAATGCTCGCACACGATTTTAGGACCTATCACATGAATTTAATCCAAAACAAACACATAAAACTTGATGAAACATGCATAGACACATATGGTCATTTCAAGGCAAATCTTTCGAATGTCATGGACGTTCTTGGATGTTTGACTTCCAAACATCACAAAACTTGACACACTGCCTATATACACTAAAATAACACATTTAAGGACCTTATAACCTCATGAATCACACAATTAGGTACATAATGTCACACCCGGTTCCTAGACCCTAGATGAGAACGGCGTAGTTAACCTCTCATAGGTCGCAAACAAGCCTTTTCTTAGCTTTCATCACAAACATACAATTCAAAATAGCGGAAAATTTAAAATTTTTAACTTTAATTAAGTGTACTTAGACTTCATATAATTTCTTCATAAGAGTGATATACTAATAGCTCAAAATAGATAACCATCTAATAACACATTGAACAACTTAACTGAAGAATCCATAATATCATTAATAGTTGCCAAACCGGCCTAATATAAAAGCTTGAACAAATGTTTAAAAGGAAACGCTAGGGACAAAATCCTCTAGCTATGTCGAATTTACTAAAGCTAGAATATAAATCGTAGGCATCCTCGAACTCAAGAGGACGTACAAAACTCTGAAGGTTTTAGTCTAAATTGCTTCAATTGATCTTTAATCTTCTTCAAGGACCTGCACCTATAAAAAATAGTAATTGTATATTGGTTAGTACACACTTGTACTAACTATGGGTGTATGCACATAACACGTGAGGAGTAATCATTATCAAGTAATCGTATAGCAACATGCCATTTTTGGAAAGTGAAGTCGTTTTACTTTCTTAATTCGTTATTTATGAATCATGCTATGAAGATGACATATTTTCATGCATTTAAAGCGCACAACTCATTTTATATGTGAATATAAGACCTTGGAATCATGAACATAATTTTAGAACAACTCGAACAAAAAATCAATATTTTTGCTCCCTCTCAGGCCGAGAGCTTCTTAATTCAGACATAGTTTATTTTTCAGTCTTTTCTTCTTCTTGTTGTGTAGTTCAAGGATCTCCTTTGATCCTATGTTTTACTTACAAGTTTAATGATTCATTGTAGTCATATTCCTGCAATGAATCAAGCAAGTAATCCAAAAGACTCATGAAATGATTGGACTGCCGGACTTACAAATTATTCTTTCCATTCTTATTAATTTGGACATGAAGTCTTTATTAGTCAATGTTTATTTGCTATTCCTATTACTTTATCATTGCATACTATCATTTGGATACTATAAAGATGTTGGGGCATATATTTATTGGCTATGCCCATTTTTTATCATTTGCATAATATAAAGATGTTGGGGCATATATTTATTAGCTATACCCATTATTTATTTTTCTCTGTTTATTGTCATAAGTCAATAACTGTTAAAACTTCATTCTTATCAAATACTGATAATTTTGATATACTTATGATTTCGCTTACTTAGTTCACTCTGAATTTATATTTCTTCTTCTTTGATCTCATGTTCAGTTTGAACATACTTATCTTTTTTCTTTCTTACTTTCTTAAAGAAATCTTTAGCATTAACCGTCATAGATCATGTGATCTAACATGAAATCCAGTGTCTTCCCCACACTGAAAAGAGGTGGTTCACCGGCCAAAGTGAAACCGAATACTTTCGAGATTTCTTAGGTGGATCTACTAGCTAGTAACATATGCTGGCGACATAGTTCAAAGACTAGGAGAATTTCGAGACCCTTATCCACATTGCTGGTACTTCCGTCTCATGAGACTTACATGTGCTTGCAAAAGCTCATTACTAGTCTATCGGGGCTTAGCTCAATTTCATATACTTTACAACTTTTAGAGTTGACTCATACACTATGGAATCTTGCTTCTAGTATGAGGTATGCTAAGCTCAATGGATGACTTCTCATCCATTTATATAATTGATGAATGTGAACTTAAAATTTACATTATCATTATGGTGTGAATGAGACTCGTCTCACTATTTTTAGCACCCTCTTATGTGAGTATCTTTAACATAATTATTTCGGTGCAAGTGAGACTTGTCTCACTTCCTTTAACATCCCATTCTATGTCAATTTCATGAATCATAAGCGTTTATGTTATTTCAATACTCACCTTATCTTGTTCAACATTATTTGATAGTCTTGTACCATTATTTATGAAAGTTGTAAGGACTTATTCAATGTGCTACTATGTTCACAAGTTCATATAGATACGGTATGTTGGGACTTGTCCCAATCATTGGCATACCTTAGGTTATGAGGTCATTCAGTTATAACTTGTCAAGTCAATCTTTAACATGTATTTGGCCTTACAAGAAACATCATAATTTAAATTGGCCATATATGATTTGTATGACTTAGTCATTACCCAACACTATATCATATTTTGGAAATAACACTGCTAGCCAATTTATTGACATAAACCAAACTTTGACTAAACACTTGTCATGATATTATTACTAGCCAAGTTAATTAACTTGATGTATATACTATAATAATTTCATTATTTTCAGCAAGCCAACTTTTAACATTTGTTTTGATTAGATCATAAGAACAATTCGGTGCTTAGTTTGGCCAAGCTATAAAGTTTATATGGCATTGAAGATTCATTACCTAGCTTTTAATCTCATTCTTATTTCTTCTTGAAAACATTGAATTCCAAACACTTACAAACATATCTACTGTAAAGTACAAACAGTAATTGAAACCTTCAATCCTTTCAAAAGTAAACTGAATTTCAAAAATGACTTATAAGAATTTCATCTTCTCAATAACAATTAGGCATTAATCATATGGATCTAACCTATAGGTCTCATTCTACATTATCAAATCATATAAACCTACACATAATGATCATTTAGCGCCACATACCAACAACATGCTCGGGATTTGCATTATACATACCACAAGAATCGGAAATATGGAGAACTAGGGAGATGAACATTTGACAAGTTCATTGGGAAACCCTAGTTTCAGTTTTTCTTGGATTCAAAACGTTTGAAAGCCTCTTGGGGAAAGGAATCCATGAGAGAAAAAACCATACCTTATTGTAGAATTGAAACTACGAAGATCACCCTGTACTTCGCACGAAAATCTTGAAGAATTGCCTTGAAATCACCTAAGAAGAATTGATCTGTTTTTCTTACGTTTGTTTACTATTTTATTTTTTAGTCGAGGGTTTCTATGGATAAACGTGAGTCCAAGTCTTAGGAACTGAATATTGAATAATTTGACTTAGCCTAATGTAACATACCAGAAAATGTACTCATCTAGTGAAGAGCCTATTAAGTTTTAAGAATAGGTATTGAGGGTACATAGGCATCCTAATGCCCAATATTGAGTAATATTCAGCATATTAGAAAATATTGGCTTACGGTTGTTAACCTATTTCTATATATACACAAGGTTGTAATTAAAATTCATGCTTGTCTAAGAAATGTGCCTGCAATGAACACCCTAAGCTAAAAATAAACATATTAACTCTCAACCCAACACATGAGGTACTAGGAATCCAAGTGTCAAGCCTAGGTACCATGGCAAATGATCATTTAAAATGATCATGTATATAAAGCAGTGCCCAAGGACATAGTGAGGATCCTTGGGAAAATAAGTAAACATTCCAAATGAACCATCAAGAATAGTTAGTTAGGAAAGTACAAGTAACACATGTGCAAGCACATGTGAACCCGGCCAGGGTGGGGGGACCACGCGACCACCCTAACCGATTTTGGTTAGGGTAGTTAGGGACAAGCGTGCGCATGGGTCCATCCATGGAGACCCAACTCCCTAACAAACTCTAGACTCTAACTAACTGACCTACCTAACTATCTAACCTAAGACCAACCAAAAATAACTAATTAAGGGACCCACCAACCTAAGACCTAGTCAGGTGACACCAAACCATGTAACTAACTAAGAGAAAACCTAGTATCTAACCTAGGATGGTTCAAAAGGGTTAGTTATGGTCCTAATGACTTAGGGGTACTTTAGTAATTAGCCTAGTTCCCTTAATTAATTAAATTATAAACTTAATTAATTAATTAAAAATCATTATGTTGGCAGAAACACTTAGGAAAATTTCAAATTTGACTAAGTCAAATGCTCTCCTCTTTTTAGTCAACTTAGGAGGGGCGTTTTAGTAATTAACTAATTAATTAATTTAATTAACTTATTAGCCCGAGTTGAATTATTCAATATCAGTTCCTAAGACTTAGACTCCATGTTCAAACATTAGTAAACTCATGACTCAGAACGGTACGCAATCGTGAGAAAAAACAGTAAGCAAAATGTAGAAAAACAGAAAAGTTCTCTTAGGAAATTTAAAGGTATTCTTTAAGGTTTTCATGCAAGGTGATATTCGTAGATTCAATTCTACATAAGGTATGGGTTTCTGTCACAACCGGAGTCTAGACCCCAGATGAGACCGGTGTCGTTGACATCTCAGAGGTCGCAGACAAGCGTACATACTTCATTGTTACTTCATCTAAGTTAATTTTAGCGGAAAATTTTAAGTTTTTTTTATATTTAACATTCATTTAAGACATTCTACATAAACTCATAAATGTTCACAATCAACCATCTAATATTAAGATACTCAAATGAAAGAAATAGCTCCATACTGCATTAAGTGTATTCTTGACAAAATGGCACAAATACAATGTCTGAAATAAGATAAGAAAGAAACTCTAGTGGTACATACTCCACTAACTCAAACCTATATCTAAGCTAGAATATAATGGGCAAGCGTCCTCCAAAGCGTGAGGGCCTACAAAATCAGGATGAATGCTCCACGTCCTAATAGCTGCAACATCGTACTATAAGCTCGAACGTCCACCTCTGCCTGCACCTAAAAGTAGATATTGTATGGGATTAGTACACACTTTTACTAAGTCAGGTTATATGAAAGCACACACCAAGGACATACATGAGTGAGAATAGCTCTTAACTAACAACATAATTTATGGAAAGTCAAGTCAGTGGACTTGCCAAATTTGGATTAGGAAAGTCAGTGGACTTGCCAAATTTCTATTAGGAAAGTCATGCCATGAGAGTAACATGCATCATCATACTTATCATTTCCCAAGCAGCACAGAACCTATTGCACATATCATATCACGTAGTTAACATCATTCTTTCATATGCCATGAGACCTTGGAATCATAGACTTGACATTAGGACTTCCCAAAATAAGGGCTCAACATATGGGACCTCAACTAGGGAGTCTTCTTTAGCAAACATAGAATCTGCTTCATTCATTCATACGTACTTCATTTTCATTCATTCATATACTAGTGCAATCACTAGTCATACGTAGGATGTAGTTGAAGACTCTCATCAGGTTTTGTGTGCAATGAAAAAGAATAACCTAGTGTCATTACTTGAGTCTAGCTCACCTCTTGATTATTTTATCCTAACACCTTTGCTATCGTTCATTTGATTATGTACATTCGTTGAGGCTGGACTCATTCTATATTTGGGAACTTTAACCTTAACAGACATAGGTCATGTGAGCATCATTAAATCCAGTGTTTAATCCACACAATGAAAAGAGGTGGAATCACCGGCCAAAGTGAATCAAAACATGCTAGCGTATATAGGGAATCGAACCCTGCTAGATCCCTATATTGACTATATATGTTCGAAGACTAGGAGTTATAAGGAGACCCATACCCGACGTGCCAGACAGTCTGATCTCATGAGAATTACGTGAACCTCCGCCCTTCTCGAAGAAAGGCATCACCGCTTATAGCTAGCCTATCGGTGCTCAATATAAAGTTCAATTACATTCAACTAATACATCATGGAAGTTGGCTTCTAGCATGAGGACATAATAGCTCATTAAATGATTTCTCATCTCATCATTAGTATTAAGTATGCATTAACTTCAATACTTTCATTAGAGTGTTCATAGAGACTTGTCTCTTCATTAACTTTACACTCTCATAGGTGAGTACGTTTTGGTAACATTTATTTACACTCATTTGAGATTGCTCTCATCTTTCACATTAGCCTCTTATCATATTTTCACCTCATTCATTAACTTTAACACATTTGGTTTTCATAATTACTCACCCCTTCACGTGAATTTTCATTTCATCATATACCAATGCATTTGGACATTTAGTGTGTTTCACACTCTTACTTAACCCCTCTAGGGTTACATCATTTTATAACATACATCTTAGGCTCACCTTCTTTTAAACGTATGCTAGACTTATCAGTCCACACATACAAGGCATGAGGCTTCATTCATAGTTTGTATAAGTGATTCATGTTTATCCAAAATTATGTGGTACAAGACTTATGAATCTTGTAGATATGCCAAGATATTGATTTCGATTTTTAGAGGGAGCATTCATTAAATATTTACTTACCTATGACTTATATGTCAATACGTAATTGGGCAAGGGAGCCTGATCTCGAATCCCTTGGACAACACTTAATCTTATTTTAAACTTGATAATTACATTTTTTTAGATTTGTAGCACCCTAGTTAGATTCCCATCATCCCCATAATATTTCTTTTCTTTTTGTCGTCTCATTTTTCGTTTAAGTCAAGGAGGTTGTGGGTTCAATCCCCGCAAGCTCATTATTTTTCATTTAATTTATCTCTTAACTTTCTCACCTATCCAAGAGGTTGTGGGTTCAATTCCCACTCTCCACATTTATTTTCTTTCCCCTTTATTTTTCTCCTAACTCTCTCATCCATTTAAGAGGTTGTGGGTTCAATCCCCACTTATCACATCTATTTTTCCTTGCATTTTTCTCACGAAATTTTTAAAAAAGTTTTATTTATTGAGGTCATGGGTTCAATCCCCAATGACCTCACATTTAAAAAAAAATTAAACGAAGCTCATTTTTTTAAAAGTGTGCAGAGACTACAATTTCTAGCAGGCTGGAAATTTAGTCTCTTCCAATCCATTATTGTCTTAATCTTTTGTTGATTTTTTTACCTTTCATGTAATTATGCCTTGGGTTCAATACTTAGTGATTTCACTTGTTTTACATTCATTTTTCATTTCATTGTATACCACTTTGTTTGGCCGAACCCAACCTACCAATTGCTGGAAATATATTCACTATTTTCAGCTTCTTTTTATCACAATTGAAGGCATGATTGAATTACCTATGTATGCATACATTCTATAGAGGACTTACTTATTCTTAGTAAAGAGTAGTGTCATTCGGGGACGAATGTTCCTAAGGGGGGAGATAATGTAACAACCATAAAAATGGATATGCTAACTAAGACTTAATGTGTCTAAAATGCCAAGGATTAGACTGGGTTCACACGGATTGATACGTGTAGAACCAGACCTCGGAAACCTTTTCTACATCCAATCCAACAAACTTGGGGAGTTTGTTGAGCTAGGAAAGGTTGTGTCAAACATGTAGGACTCTCGAATACGAAGATTTACTCGAAGGAGTCTTTACCGGACTTAAAAAGAGGAAATCTTAGGTTTGGAGTGTCTAGGGGTAAAATTGTCTTTTTCCAGGATAAGGGTAGTATCGTAACTACCCTAAATATATAATTACTTATTTAATTAATAATTTGGAGGGGAATTTTGGGGAGAGAGGATCGAAATTGGGCTCTTGAAGTGAAGTCTTGCTCCACCCGGGTTCGAACCTAGGTGGAAGCAATGAATTAAATTTTTTTTAATTTAAGTTGGTAAATTAATGTAATTAATTTATATTTATTAGTTATCAGCTGATTTAAAATAAAAGGAAATCAAATTTTTAATAATTAAATAAAATCTTATTTGACTAAATCCTAAACTAGACTGCTAATCCTAAGAAAACTCTTCTCTCCCACGCTCATCTCTCTCTCACGTCTCTATCACTCTCACTGACGATTATCTCTGCCAAATGACTTCAAAAAACAGTAGGTAAACCAAAGTTATTCACAATTGAAGAACTCACAAAGAAAATATAAGAAAACAAACGAAATCAATCATGTAGGCAAAGAGAAGTTTGTCCGTCGAGTTGGTGTTGACTTTGAGGGGAATTGGACGTAATTTTTGGAGAAGATTTTGGGAAGCAAGTCAAGGTTTGAACGTCATAAAAGGTATGGGTTTTCTTACTCTTGGTTCCTTTCCCAAGAGACCCTTAAGGCTAAGATGAATCTACTCGAAAACTAGGGTTGTACCCGTTCTTGTTGAACTCCTTCTTTCTAATATCCCTTTGATCTCAATAGGAAATAGGTTAGAGATCACGTTTTTGGTATGTTTTCTGGTAGTTTAAGTATGAAGTTTAATTTTCGTTATAATGTGTTCTTGATTATGTGTTTGGAATTGTAAGCATGTTAAGTTATGTCAACCAAAAGTATGTGAAAATTTTTTTATGGTTGAATTTTATGTGCGAATGTTTGTGTAAATCATGAGGTGTAAAAGTGTTGTAATGTTGCTGGATGAAATAGTAATTATTTTCTGAATATAATCATAAAAATATTACACTTAAAGATGCACCAAATGATCCACGAAATGCCTTAAGAATTAACGTATGAATGATGATAAAAAGAAGCTCAAAATAGTGAAAAAAATTCCAGCATTTGGTAGGTTGGGTTCGGCTATTCAAAAATGGTACAAAATGCAATAAAAATGAATGTACAATAAGTGAGATCACTAAGTATTGAAACCAAGACATCATTACATGAAAGCTACCAAAAAAAAAGAGTAAGATATAAATGGATTGGGAGAGACTAAAATTTCCAGCCTACTGGAAATTGTAGTTTCGGCCAACTTTTTAAAAAATGAGCTTCGTTTAAATTTTTTTTAAAACGTGACATCATTGGGGATTGAAACCATGACCTTACTAAATGAAAATTTCATAAAAATTTCGTGAGAAAAATACAAGGAAAAATATATGTGGTGAGTGGTGATTAAACCCACAACCTCATGAATTGATGAGAGAGTTAGGAGAAAAATAAAGGAGAAAATAAATGTGGAGAGTGGGGATTAAACCCAAAACCTTTGGGATAGGTGAAAAAGTTAAGAGATAAAATAAAAGAAAAATAATGAGTTTTTGGGGGATTGAACCCACAACCTCCTTGACATAAACGAAAAAGGAGAGGAGAAAAACAAAGGAAAAAATAAGATTAAGTGTTGTCCAAGGGATTCGAAATCGGGTTCCCTTGCCTAATTCCGTATTGACACATAAGTCATACGCAAGTAAATATTTAATATATGCTGCCTCTAAAGATCGAATCAAGATCTTGGCATATCTACAAGATGCATATGTCTTGTACCACATAATCTTGGATAAATATAAATCACTTAGACAAACTATGAATGAAGCCCCATGGCTTGTATGTAATGAAATAATGAAACCCTTGAAGGGTTAACTACATAAGTCTAGCAAACGTTTAAAAGTAAGTTAACCTAAGATGTATGTAATGAAATAAAGAAACCCTAGAAGGGTTACCTATGAGTGTAAAATACACTAAATGGCTAAGTTCATTGGCATATGATGAAATGAACAATGAAATGATGAAAGCCTACAAGGGTTAAGTAAGAGTGTGAAACACACCAAATGGCCATGTGCATTGTCATATGACGAAATGAACATTCACGTAAGCGGTGAGTAATAATGAAGAGAAAATGTGCTAATGATAATGAATGTGGTGACAAAATGATATGAGGCTAATGAAAAAGATGAGAGCAATCTCAAATGAGCCTTAGTAAATGTTACCAAAACGTACTAATCTATAAGAGTGTAAAGTTAATGAAGAGACCAGTCTCTATGAACACTCCAATGAAAGTATTGAGATTAACACACTTAATACTAATGATGAGATGAGAAATCATCTATTGAGCTATGATGTCCTCATACTATAAGCCCACTTCCATGATGTATGAGTTGTATGTAATGGAACTTTATACTGAGCACCGATTGACTATCTATGAGCGGTGATGCCTACTTTCGTGAAGGATGGAGGTTCATGTAACTCTCATGAGATGAGACTGTCCGGCATACTGGGTATGGGTCTTCTTATATCTCCTTGTCTTCGAACCTATACTGTCAATATAGGGATCTGGCGTGGTTCAATTCCTATGTATGCTAGCATGTTTTAAGTTACTTTGTCCGGTGATTCCGCCACTTTTTGGTATGGGGTTTCATGACACTAGATATCATGATGCTCACATGATCTATGTCGGTTAAAGTTAAAGTTCCTAATGAATGAATGAGGCCAGCCTCAAATGATGCACATAATGAAACGAATGATACCAAAGTTGTTAGGATAGGATAATCAAGAGGTAACTTATATTCAAGTAATGACATTAGGTCATTCTTGGTCATTGCACAACAAACTCTATAACTGGTGTTTACACAGGCCCATGAATGAAATGAAATGAAATACGTATTAATGAACGAAGCAGACTGTGTGTTTTGCTAAAGCAGACTCCCTAGTTGAGGTCCCATATGTTGAGCCCATATTTTTGGGAAGTCTTAATGTCAAGTCCATGATTCCAAGGTCTCATGGCATACAAATGAATGATATGAACAACGTTATGTGTTACAGGAATTGTGATATGTGCTATGTGTACGCTGTTGTGCGCTGTGTGCAAAATTTTATGTATGATGATGCATGTTACTCTCATGTCATAAATTTCCTAATCCAAATTTGGAAAGCTCATAAACCTTCATAATAAATTTTGGGAAGTTCACTCGTTTTCTGAATCTTAATTATGCAAGTCCATTGACTTGACCTGCTAGAATCATATTTCTAGGAAAGAGCTATTCTTACTCACGCATGTCGTTGGTGTGTGCTTGCATATACAAATAGTTATTACAAGTGTGTACTAACCGTAGACAACCCTAAACTTTTAGGTGCAGGGACAGGTGGACTCTAGAGCTACAGGATCAACGCTGCAGTTATCCGAACGTCGAGCATTCATCTAGACTTGGTAGACCCTCATGCTTTCAGAGATTCTTTCCCATTTACATTCTACCTTAGTTATAGGATTGATCTAGTGCAGTAGGTTCTACTAGCATTTCTTTCCCGTTTTTATTCAGACATTGTACTGGTGGCATTTTTGGCAATTACATTTTTATCGTTATAATAAAATATTTCTTTCATTTGATGATCTTAATGTTCGATGGTTGATGGTGAATAATTTTGTATGTAGTAGAATGTTTAGTAAGAATGTGAAGAAACAAAAATTTTCAAATTTTCCGCTAAAACTCACCTTGATGAAGTAAGAATAACGTATGTAGGCTTATTTGCAACCTCTGAGAGGTCAATGACGCCGGTCTTGTTTGGGGTCTAGATTCTGGTTGTGACATAACTACAGTTCACAGGCAACATTCACTACTCGCTATATGACCTCATAAGGACATAGATACCTCGGACTCAACTTCGCTTTTTCCCAAACCTCATCACCCCTTTCATGGATGATATATTTAGGTAGACTTGATCACCTACCTTGAATTCAAGATCCCTCTTCCTGTTATCAGCATAGGATTTTTTATGACACTAAGCAATAGCCAATCTAACCCTTATCATTCTCACCTTTTGCCTAGCCTCATATATGATGTCAGGGCTAAGGATGAAAGACTCTTTTACCTCAAACCACCCCACTGGGGACCTACATCTCCTGCCATACAGTGCTTCAAAAGGTGCCATCCCAATACTGGATTGGTAGCTATTATTATAAGAGAACTCAATCAGTGGCAAGTGATCATCCCAACTCCCCTTGAAGACACTAACACATGCCCTCAGTATGTCTAAATGGTATGCTCTTCTTGTCCATCAGTTTGAGGATTAAAAGCAGTACTGAGCTTCACTTGTGTACCCAAGATCTTTTTGAAATATCTCCAAAGTTGAGAAGTTAACTGGGCTCCCCTATCCGGAATGATAGATAAAGGGATCCCATGCCACCTCACTATCTCATCAATATACAACTTGGCATATTCTTCGGCCCTGTAAGTAGACTTCACAGGAATGATGTGAGCATACTTAGTCATCCTATCAACAATGACCCAAATGGAATCATACAGTTTCATGGTCCGGGACAGACCAACCACAAAGTCCATATTAATAGCCTACCAATTCCATATTGGGATCTCAATCAACTCGGTAAGACCTCCAATCTTAAGATGTTCGTCCTTAACTTGTTGGCAATTGGGGAACTCCTCCAAAAACATAGAAATATCTCTCTTCATACTTTCCCACCAATAGATCTTTTTGATATCATGATTCATCTTGTGGAACCTGGATGAATGGAATACCTGGAGCCATGAGCCTCTGCAATAATATTAGGTCTTAGATTATCAATATAGGTCACACACAATCTGCCCTGGTATCTAAGCACACCATCCCCCCTTAGGGAGAATGATTCATTCAGCTTACTCAATACAGAGTCTTTCAACTCCATGAGTACAGGGTCGAGATGCTTCTTATCTTTAACATCTACGACAAATGAGGATTTAGAACTGGAATGAAACGAAACACCCCCACTTGGTGTATCTAATAGTCATAAACCTAACCTAACCAATTGGTTTACCTCTTTAACCAACTCCTTCATCTCATAATCAATCTGAGACACACTACCCATGCTCAATCGGCTCAAAGCATCGACCATTATATTGGCCTTACTTAGGTGATAGTGGACACTTATGTCATAATCCTTGAGCAGCTCTAGACATCTTCTCTGACGAAGATTCAATTCTCTCTGTGTAAAAACATATTGAAGACTTTTATGGTCAATAAATACATCAACATGTACACTATATAAGTAATGTCTACAAAGTTTTAACGTAAATACCATATCAGCTAACTCAAGATCATGGTAGGGTAATTCTTCTCGTGCATTTTTAACTGTCTTGATGAATATGCAATCACCTTGCCATCCTGCATAAGAACACATCCCAAACCTACTCTATAAGCATCACAGTACACCACATACTCTTCACCACTCCTCGACAATATGAGAACTAATGCTGAAGTGAGTCGGTCTTCGAGCTCTTGGAAGCTCTTTTCACAAGTTTCAGACCACTCAAACATCGCCTTCTTCTTTGTTAAAGCTATCAATGGAGCAGCAATAGTTGAAGCCCTCAACAAACTTGCAATAATAATTAGCCAAACCCTAGAAACTCTTGATATATGTAGGAGAGAGGGGTCTCGGACAGTTCTTTACTGACTTAATCTTTTTCGGATCAACCTCTACACCCTGGTCGGATAGAACATGACCAATGAAGGTCATTAATCTCAGCCAAAACTCACTTTTGCTAAATTTTGCATACAACTGATGTTCCCTAAGTACTTGCAATGTAATTCTCAAATGTTGTTCATGCTCTTTTCTGGTCTTAGAATATAGGAGGATGTCATCTATGAATACTATAACAAAAGAATCAAGGTATTCACTGAAGACGCTGTTTATAAGGTCTATAAACGCGACCAGTGTGTTAGTGACACCAAATGACATGACAAGAAACTCGTAATGACCAGACCTAGTATAGAAGGTAGTCATAGAAATGTCCTTTTGTCTCACTCTAAGTTTGTGATACCCGGACCGGATATCTATTTTAGAGAAGAAACATCAACCTTAGAGCTGATCAAATAGATCATCAATTCTGGAAGAGTGTATTTGTTCTTTATAATGACTTTTTTGAGTTGGATATAATCTATACACATTTTAAGGGTTCCATCCTTTTTCTTACCGAAGAACACTGGAGCACCCCATGGGGATATGCTCAGCTGGATGAAGCCCTTATCAAGTAGATCTTTTAACTACAACTTCAACTCTTTCAGTTCAGCTGGAGCCATTCTATAGGGAGGATGGAAATTGGTTTGGTGTTGGGATCTAAGTCAATACCCAAGTCAATTTCGCGTTCAGGAAGGATTCATGCTAAATCCTCCGGAACGACATCTTGAAATTTATTCACTATGGACAAAGAGTCTATGGAAGGAACTTCATGTTCTATGTTAATGACTCTGACTAAGTGTTTTAAAATCCCATTAGTTATAATCTTATTGGATTTAAGAAGGGAAACTATTTGGCCTGTTGGATTTGAACTATGCCCTTCCCGTTCCAGCTCTAGCTCATTAGGAAACTAAAACCTTTCTACCCAGTTTCGATAGTCTATGGTAGAATAGTATTTATGGATCCAATCCATATCAAAAAATATATCAAAGTCAAGCATGATTAATTCTATTAGATTAGAATTGCTAACTCTATCAAGAACAGTTATTGGGCAATCTCTATATACTCTTTCAGCTCTAATGATGTCTCATATGGGAGTATTAACTAGAAAAGGTTAATGCAAGATCTCAGGAAGCAAGTTAAATTTAGTAGCTACTAAAGGAGTAACAAGAGACAAGGTGGATCCTTGATCTAACAATGCATACACAGGAAAAGAAAATACATGCAAGTTACAAGTTACCACATCAGCTGACTTCTCTTGCTCCTCTCTACCTTTAAAAGCACAGAACATGTTCTTCTTGGGAGGCTTGGCTGCAGCAGCAAGATTAGGCCGAGGCTGTGTATATTTCTTGGCCTAATTCTTCACATGTGGGTAGTCCCGATCATATGCCCACTCTTGCCGCACCCATAACATGCATTAGAACAAACTAGTCGCTCATCTCCATGAAAACGGCCACACTTACCACACGGATTTCCGTCATTCTGGGAATTTCTATCATTGCCCTTCTTTAGGCCAGACTTTCCCCCTTTGGCATTAGTGTTCCTGGAAGAATTAGTATTACCTGAGTGGTGGTGCCCCTTTTTGAACTTTGTCCTGTCCTGGACTCCAAATGAACTCCTACTGGTGCTAGAACTAGCCTGATCCGAGCGCCTAGGTTTCTTGCAATCTCGGCCTATCATCCTCCGACGACCCTCCTCCACCTGTTGTGCATGTACCGTCAACCAAGAAAGGTCCATGTTATCATGAAACATGGATTCCTGAGATTACTCCTCTAGATCCTCCGATACACCAATCACAAGCCTGGTCATCTCATCCCTGCTACTAGACACCAGGGAAGAAGCATATTTGGAGAGTTTAATAAACATCAAGGAGTATTCCTTGAATTAAATACCTTCCTGAAGTAGGTGTATGAACTCCTCAACCTTAGCCTCTCTGTGTTGTCTGGAAAAGAACCTCTTCAGGAATGCGGTCTTGAGAATGTCCCAAGTGATGTGGACTTCTCCTCGTGCTCGACCATCTACCCATATCTAGTACCATATCGTAGCCACATCCTTGAGCTGGTAAGCAGCCAACTCAGCCTTCTCCTCTGCATTTACACCCATAGCATAGAGAATCTTGTGGACCTCGATCACAAACTCTTGAGGATCCTCATTGGTTCTGGACCCGAAGTAGACCGGAGGATTCATTCTGGTGAAATCTCTCAGTCTGCTAACCATGGTGCTTGTTACGACCGGAATCTAGACCGCATACAAGACCGACGTTGTTGACCTCTAAGAGGTCGCAGACAAGCCTACATACATCATTCTTACTTCATCTATGTTAATTTTAGAAGAAAATTTAAACTTTTTGTTTTCTTAACATACATGTATACATACTACTTAACATCATAGGCGTTCACAAATCAACCATATAATATAGAGGTAATCAAATGAAAGAAACAGTCCATAATTTAATTAACGTATTTTTGCCAAAATGGAACCAATACAAAGTCTGAACAAAAGTGGAAAGAAACACTAGCGAAACATGCTCCATTAGGTATAACCTACATCTAAGCTAGACAATAACGATAGATATCCTCGAAAGAATGAGGGCCTACCAAAGTCCGGATGAAAACTCTACGTCTGGATAGCTGCATCGCCAACTTGTAAGCTATGGCGTCCACCTGTGCCTCCACCTAAAATTGTAGAATATTATGGGATTAGTACACACTTGTACTAAGTATGGTCATATGCAAGGACACACCATGGACATGCATGATTAAGAACATCTCTTTCCTAACAACATGATTATGGAAAGTCAAGTCAGTGGACTTGCCAAATTGGGATTAAGAAAGTTAGTGAGCTTTCCAACTTTGGATTAGGAAAGTGAGTGAACTTTCAAAATTTGGATTAGAAAAGTCAGGCCATGAGTGTAACATGCATCATCATACTTATCATATTGCACACAACACATAACATCTTGCACATATCACATAACATATAGCATATCATTTCTTCATATGCCATGAGACCTTGGAATCATGGACTTGACATCAAGACTTCCCAAAATAAGGGCTCAACATATGGGACCTCAACTAGGGAGCCTTCATTAGCGAACACAGTGTCTACTTCATTCATTTTACATTATTTCATTCATTCATAAGCTAGGGTAAACACCAGCTATACCTAGGATGTAGTTTAAGACTCTCACAGAATTTATTGTGCAATGATCAAGAATAACGTAATGTCATTACTTGAGTCTAGATCCCCTCTTGATTATCCTACCCTAACACCTTTAGTATCGTTCATTTCATTTTCTGTTTCATTTGAGGCTGGCCTCATACATTCATTAGGAACTTTATCTTTAACCGACATAGTTAATGTGAGCATCATGAAATCCACTCTATCCCCTACACCGAAAAGAGAAGGAATCAGCGGCCAAAGTGACCCAACACATGCTAGCGTACATGGGAATTGAACCCCGTAAGATCCCTATATTGGAAGTATAGGTTCGAAGAGTAGGAGATATAAGGAGACCCATACCCGTAATGCCGGATAATCTCGTCTCATGAAAGTTACGTGAACCTCCGCCCTTCCCAAAAGAAGGCATCACCGCTCATAGCTCAGTCTATCGTTGCTAAGTATGAAGTTCTATTACATTCAACTCATACGTAATGGAAGTTGGCTTCTAGTATGAGGACATCATAGCTCAATAAATGATTTCTCATCTCATTATTAGTATTAAGTGTGTTAATCTCAATACTTTCATTAGAGTGTTCATTGAGACTTGTCTCTTCATTAACTTTACACTCTCAAAGGTGAGTAAGTTTTGGTAACAATAACTTAGGCTCATTTGAGATTGCTCTCATCTTTTACATTATCCTCATATCATTTTGTCACCACATTCATTAACATTAGCACATTTTTTCTTCATAATACTCACCCCTTTTTACGTAAATGTTCATTTCATCATATGCCAATGCACTTGGCCATTTTTTTGTTTCACACTCTTACTTAACCCTTCTAGAGTTTCATCATTTCATTACATAATATTCATTTCATCGTATGCCAATGCACTTGGCCATTTAGTGTGTTTTACACTCTTATTTAACCCTTTTAGGGTTACATCATTTCTTTATGTACATCTTAGGTTCCCTTTTTTTAGAATGTATGATAGACTTATGGATCTATGCATACAAGCTATGAGGCTTCATTCATTGTTCGTTTAAGTGATTCATTTGTTCCTAAGATTATGTGAACAAGACTTATGCATCTTGTGTGTATTGCTAAGATCTCGATTTCGATCTAAGTAGGCATCATTATTCTTGAATATTTAATTCACTTATAATTTATATATTAATACAGAATTTGGGCAAGGGAACCCAATTTTCAAATCCCTTGGACAACACTTTACATTTTTCTTTTTATTTAATTTCCAACCACATGACATTGGGACCCTAGATTGACAACCAACATCAAAGTTTCCTTTTTATTTCTATCCTTTGAAAATTCTTTTCCTTGGCCCAGGGGTTTGTGGGTTCTAACCCCCACATTCCATTTTATTGTTATTTTTTTGTTAGTTTTCCTTGACTATCTCTAGTTAACCATGATGTTGTGGGATCGAACCCCCACAACCTCACTTTATGTTTCTTTTAATTCTCCTTTATTGCCTATAGGTCGTGCGTTTGATTCCCATGCCTCAAATTTTTTTTCTCTTCATTTTTTTTTAATTCTCCTTTACTGCCTAGAGGTCACAAAAACATAACACACGCCTAATATCTGCCAGAAAACATACCCAACCTAAGAATCATTGTGAGCTAGTGAGAGGGACATGCAACGGGGAACAACCTTAGTTTTCGAACATAATATTCTGAACCTTCAGGGGTCTCTTGGGAAAGGGACCAAGAGATAAGATAACCCACACCTTTTTGACGTTTAAACGTCCAATTGCTGCCCAAAAACATCTCCATACACACGTTTGATATACCATGGTTTTACGGAATTTTAAATGCTTTTCCTTAAGTTTGGTGTGTGTCCAAAAGACTTTTTGTATTGATTTTTATCTAAGTTTTTCTTTATTTGCAGGAAATCTGTCCAAAGATGAACGCGGAAGTTTTTGAGCAAGAAATGCAGAAGAGACCACCTACAGAGCCTGTGACGGTCCGTCGAGCTTGTGAAGGTCCGTAGGTGGCATCGTAGAGAAGCTACTAAAGGAAGATTGGGAATTCTGACCCAGTGTGGGATTACGGAAGTTCATGACGGACCGTCATAGCCACATCCTACTGGTTCGTCGCATTGATCAGAGAGTAGTCCCATTACCCAAATCCCAAGAAGTTTAAGTATTATGGAACGGAGACCCTCGATGGACCATCGTGCTTGGACTGGTCTGTCATACCTGTCGTTGAGGGTAATGAAGAGTCCAGCAGAAGAATTTGTGAAGTATGGGACAATGGAGGCCATGACGGCCCGTCGTGACCACGATGGTCCATCACGAGGTCTGTCGACCCAGCCGCATTTTGATAGATTTTTAGTAATTAGAATCCTTCTTTTATTAGGTTTTGTTTTTATTATAAATAGTTCAAAAAACCTCGTTTTCGTGTTAGACTCTTTGTTAGTAGGCTTTTTTATAGTTAGAATTTTTGAAAATCATCAGTTCTTTTGTTCAAGCATTGAAGTATTAATTTAAGTAATTATTATACTTTTTCTGGAATTGATTGTTGGTGCTTTTGTTGATTAATCAATTAAATTTCTAGATTTTATTCTTTCTCATCAAAGTAAGTGCATGAATTCTTATATTAAATATATGAATAGTGTGATTATGACCATGGGTAACTAAACTCCATAACTAGGGTCGTGGGAACCATTGGTGAATAATGAGGTAAAAACTAACTAAAAAAGCAATTCTAGAATAGTGTCTTGCATGTATTGATAATTCTTTCGTTTAGAAGTCTTTTAACGGATGGCCAATGTTAGAACTCTCCTTAATCCTACTTGCCGGACCAAGGAGGTAGATAATAGGAAAAGAATTATCAACATAGATTTAGTGTATACTATCTAATAGGCTAGTGTCGATTGGTACGAGGTAATAACATAGTCAAATATCAAATACAATGCTTAATATGAGGTAAAGGTAAGGGTTAGTATAACAACACACGTAGCCGGACCAAAGTGCGGAGTGAAATTTTCTAGATGCCAGACTAGGGATTTAGAGATACATAACTTATCACTTTACATGGAAGATACTAAGAAAGAATTTTATAGTAAGAATTATCAAGTTAGGAACTTTTGGGGAACACTTAAGCCCTAGTTACTTTTATTAATTGATTAAGCTCTAAGATTTGAATCTGTTAGTTGTTTACTTTTATCTAGTTAATTACTTTCATCAATTCAGAAATAAAAACCCCCTTTACTGTCTTTGTTTTCTAGGAAAATAATTGACTAAATGATAGTAATAATAGAATAAAGTTAAGTCTGAACTATTTTCCGCGTGGGAACGATCCCAACCTCATTAGTTGGGTTCTTTACTTTATATGTCCGCTTTACGTCTTATTTGAGAAGTAAGTTTGAGCGTATCAAATTTTGGCGCCGCTGCCGGGGAAAGTAGCTTTTAGATTATTATTCTTGCAGCAGTAACTTTCTTGTATGCCAAATACAAAAAGAGGAAGAGAACCCTTGTTTCCCTATGACCATGAATTAGAGCATACACTACACAATATGAATCGAAACATGGGCATTAACAATGATGATCAAAACCAGAACATCCCAGCTACTGTAGATGTTCATGGACAGTTACTACCCGGTGATCCTGGTGAAAATCAACAAAGAAGACAAAATCGCGCTCCACGTCCTTAAGAATACTACAGAGTTTATGATAATATTGATGACTCTGATGGGCCACTTGTCTTGCCCCCTCTTCCATAAGGCCACACCTTTGTGGTAACTAGTAGTTTGATGCAAATGCTCACTGCTAGAGGTTTGTTTTCAGGGATACCTTCTGAGGACCCACATGCCCATATAGCTAAGGTAAGGGCAGTGTGTAAATGCTGTGTAGGAGGCCTGATTTTGATTTGGATGTAATAGGGCTAAGAGTATTTCCCCTCTCACTAACGGGAGAGGCTGCTATTTGGTACACTGAGCTCCCTTATGACTCAATTTTCACTTGGAACCAACTAAGGGACGTTTTCTTAGCACGTTACTACCCTTTTTCCAAGAAACTCAATCACAAAGACAGAGTGAAGAACTTTGTGGCACTACTAGGAGAGTCAGTTAGTAGTTCATGGGATAGATTTACTTCATTTTTGAGAAGTGTCCCCAATCACTGCGTAGATGATGAGTCATTGAAGGAATACTTTTATCGATGACATGATGATAATAATAAAGCGGTATTGGATACTATAGTGGGTGGTTCTTATGGGGAGTGTCCATATGCTGACAATGCCAAAAAGTTAGGGAAAATCTCCCAGAATAATAAAGCTTGGAGTACTAGGAAGTCAGATACTGGAAGAAATACCTTCGCAGTGCAATGAACACACAACCCAGTCACAAATGAGATTCGTGAAGCGATGGCTCCGATGAGAACTGAGCTTGGGTTGGTATTAAAACATGTCACTGGGGTGCAGAAAAGATAAATGCAGTTAACTACTTGCCTAAATTACCACTACCAAATGATGGATGTTATTATGAGGAGGATTCCTATGTGGTAAATGAGCAGACGGGGGGGTTTATAACCAAGTGCCAAGTCTCTAATAAGGAAATTGGCTCCAAGGTCAAGGAAGCCAAGCTCGGATCAATGGTAACTATATCCGTGATGGTCATTATGTTCGAGATGGAAATTACAACCGCGAAAACGACTTCAACAGGGGTAACTATGGTAACAGAAATTATTGGAATGGGCCCTATGTTCCTCCTCAAAATTGTGAAGTTACTCCTAGGGATGGTGGAGGTAGTATGGCGCGAGTTGAGGGTATGTTGCACAAAATGATGAGGAGATTCGATGGTAGTGATGATCACACTAAAGAGTTGAGGAGTGATTTAGCAGGTATTGGGTAGAAAGTCGATACACATGAAATATCGCTTAAGAAGCTTGAGTTACAAATGGCCCAATTATCTGTGACTGTGAACACACGGCAACCGGGCACTCTTCCTAGCAGCACTGTCCAAAATCCAAAAAATGATGGACACTATATGGAAATCACTACTCGGGGTGGTAAGCAAACCATTGACCCACCAATGCCGTCTAATGAGGAAAAAGTGATAAAAGATAATGATAAAGTGGTAGAGGTTAGTGGTGAAGTAGAATATAACACTGGAAAATATGCTGAAGTGCCTAAAAAGGTAACTCCCATGCCTAGACCCTCCCCCCCCCATTTCCTTGAAGATTAGTGAAAAAAGACCGAGGATAGTAAATATCGGTGTTTTATAACAATGTTGAAGCAGATTTCTATCAATGTCCATTTGTTAGAAGCTTTAGAACAAATGCCCTGTTATGCCAAGTTCATGAAAGATTTGGTTACAAAGAAAAGATCGATCACTTTTGAGGATGATGATAGAATGCAACATTGTAGTGTTATTGCTACAAGGTCTCTGGTACAAAAGAAAGAAAATCCGGGTGCGTTCACGATTCCTTGTACAATCGGGTTATTACATTTTGCTAAAGCATTATGTGATCTGGGGGCAAGCATAGATCTCATGCCCCTCTCGATTTACAAGAAGTTGGGTTTGGGTGATCCAAAGCCCACTGCGATGTGTCTACTGATGGCCGATCGAACAGTAAAAATGCCTTTAGGGATACTCCACGATGTGTTAGTAAAAGTGGAGTCGTTCAAATTTCCGGCAGATTTTGTTATTCTTGATTGTGAAGTCGATTTTGAAGTGTCTATTGTTCATGGGAGGCCATTCCCCGCTACGGGCAGAGCCTTAGTTGATATGGAAAAGGGGCAGATGAAATTTCGGTTGAACAATGAAGAAGTGACCTTCAACATTTGTAGGTCCATGAGGATGAGTGGTGAGCTCCAATCGGTATCTGCTATATCCTACCAACAAAAGAGTCAGAAGCACCATGACCTAAAAATTGAAAAACGAGAGTTTATGGTTGGGGATTTGGTTCTATTATACAATTCTAGGTTGAGTTTGTTTCCGGGCAAGCTCAAGTCCAAATGGACTGGCCCTTACTTGATTACCAAACTATTCCCTCATGGAGCAGTTGAGTTAGAAACCAAGGAGGGTTTCCGGTTTAAGGTGAATGGACAACAAATAAAAATTTATTTCGGGCATGCTAAATCTACGAATGAAGTGATCGAGGCATACAATCTTGATGAAGTCTGAGTAATAAAGTGTCTTTAGTCATGCCGCGACGTTAAATCAGGCGCTAATTGGGAGGCAACCCAATACTTATATTTTTCTTTCTAGTAATGGTAGCATTTTCTACTAATGAGTTTTATATTTGCAGGTAGCACATCACCAGGATATTCTGCAGAAAATCGCTCTGCAACAGTCACTGACGGATACATCGACGGACCGTCACGCATGCAATGTACCGTCGCATGAATCCGTCGTGCCAGGTATGTCTTTCATTTATTTTCAAAATTACGGCACACGCGACGGAACCCATGATGGACCGTTGCAACTGCAACGGACCGTCGTCGTGGACACGTTGCATCATTTACCAGCATACCCAACCCGACCCCGCTGGGGAATTTTTAAATCTGTCAACATTTAAAAAACCCCACCCCTTCATTTCAACCATTTCCTTCCTTCTTTCTCCCATTTCCCTCCCTTTCAAACTTTTAACTTCCTACCTCTCTTCTCTATCAACTGATCACTTCCCCAAATCTCCAATTCCGCAAATCTTCTTTCTACTGGTCGGAGTCTGCTGACTGTGGTTCTGTTCTTGATAACCAAGTGCATCACTGGCTTGTGTTTCTCCTCTTCACAGGTATGTGTATCTTATCTCTACCCATTTACATTGCATTTTTGTTTTTCAATTAGTATTAGCCTATTTCTTTTTAGTGGGTCTTCATTCTTTGCTCCAATTTTTTCTTACCTTGGTTGAGAATCCTCGTATTGCCTTGTTACAACTCGAGAAACTGGTGCTTCAGCATTGCTAGTTGTCTAGGTATTTGGATTGGAAACATGTAGGTTAACACTAAGTATTACATTTGAGTCACAGGGGATGATTGTGGCATACTCAGTTCTCTCACTGAATGACAGAGCGAGACCTCGATGACGGACCATCGTACCCACGATGGACCATCATAGGGTCTGTTCTAACACCCCACTATTAGTTTTCTCTAAGTGTCCACCAATGGACAAATGCGACGGACCGTCGTTCTAACAACGGTTCGTACTGCACAATCGTTATGGTTGTCGGAGACCCTATTCCTAGGAGTCTCCAACTTTTTCTAAGTAACCTCTGACGGACATCTAAGACGGACCGTCATGAACACAACGGTCCGTCTGCACAACCCTCATGGTTTTCAGAGACCCTTTTCCCTAGGGTATCCATTTTTTTCCAAGTGTCCTCTAACGGACATCTACGATGGACCGTCATACCCTCGACGGTCCGTCCTTCACAACCATCATGAAGGTCAGAGACCCTATTCCTAAGGGTCTCCAACTTTTTCTAGGTTTCCTCTAACGGACATCTATGACGGACTGTCATACCCTCGATGGTCTTTCCTGCACAACCATCATGACGGTCAGAGACCCCTCTCCTAAGGGTCTCCATACTTTTTCTAAGTGCCCCACGACGGACATCGACGACGGACTATAATTATCACGCCGGTCCTTCCTTCTTATCAATCATAATTGTCAGAGACTTTCCTTCAGGGGTCTCCACATAAACATAGTTGAAGTAAGATATGACGGACCCTATGACGGTCCGTCATACCTACGACGAGCCGTCACCTGGTCCGTCGTGTTTCACTGTTACTATAGAGATGTCATTACAACTTTGCTCTTATGTTTATTTTGTCTAGTATTTGCTTGTCTTGTTTGCTCCTTCCAGTACTAATAATGAATCTTTATAGGTACTACCGCTAATAGAGCCGAAACAAGATCGAGTTTACGCACGTGGGCGTTCAAAGACTGTCGCCCTGTCCGCCCGACTGGTTATAGGCTCTGATGATGAACATGATCCCGAGTACGTGCCCCCAGGCACTGACACTCTAGCACGAGCTGCATGTGCAATCAGAGCTATGCCCCAAAAGGTGGCATCCAGTGTAGTCACTGCCTCCCAGACTTACGAGGAGTGCACATTGATCGGCGCACCTTCTCGGTCACCTACACATGAAGAAGGAGCGTCTGGTTCCTTAGGAGTTTCGTGGTCGGAGGAAGCCTCTGGGTCCGCAGAATTCCCTCCACCCGCCACAGCTTCACAGTCTTCCTCGTTTGATGAGCCGACAGTCCTGTTTCCACACCAAGCTCACCGACTGGTGCTCTCACCCCGGTTGCCGACCAGCCTAACCGGTGGTGTGTCGACGGGCAATTCCAAGTGTATTCAGATGCCAAGTTTCTAAATAAGAAAGAATTCATGACACAGACCCTTACACTAGAGAGGAGGGTCCTTACTGGATGTCTCCCCACCATGCCAGATATCCACAACCTCTTCACCAAACACCGGCTAGAGTGGACAACTCGTTCTTTAGGTTGCTACAGTGAAGAGTTGGTCCGAGAGTTTTACGCCTCTTATGTGGCTACTCTCTGATCACAGATAGATAGGCGGGATGCCCCCGCCAAACAGGACCCACTCGAGCACATCAGAGTACCGGCATACAGGTCGACATCTCCCTGCCAGCCAATCGCCGATATTTGTACGGCAAGGATGTTGATGACAACAGGACCCCTCTAACCGCCGAGTTCGACTACCGCTTGCAAATTTTAAAAGATGGACAATTCTTGCGTGAGCCATCGCTGAGAGAAACCATCAATAAGTGGATGGCCCTACACTTGTCTATTGATGGAGAGGGTGTGGACTGGGTAACGGAGCCGAAGAAAGCCATCAGGAAGGCTAACTTGACTTTCACGGCAAAGTTTTTACGGTTGATTGTCCGCCATTGCCTTTCCCCCATGGCTACTGATAATATAGTTACACTGGATCACGCAGTTCTGATGGCGGCGATGATAGCAGGGTTTGAGGTGGACTTTGCTTGGCTTCTATTGGCGGTCTTGCAGGAGAGCGTTTTCAAGGTCACCACTACTTACCCTTTTTCGTGCATGATATTTTCCTTATGTAGGTCTGCAGGTGTGCCCATCTAGCACATTGGTCAGCTCAAGACTTCGCTGGGCACTGTTGATATCGGCCTCATAACGGATATGTTTAATGAGTTTGCTCCACGCAGAGGGCCCCGTCCAGAGTTGCCTCCACTTGGTGAAAATATGGCTGATACGGTAGCACATGCTCGAACGGTTATGCAGGCATTAATCATACGGATCTAACCTATAGGTCTCATTCGACATTTTCAAATCATAGAAACCTACACATAATGATCAGTTAGCACCACATACCAACAACATGCTCGATATTTGTATTATACATACTATTAGAATCTGAAATAGGGAGAACTAGGGAAATGAACATTCGACAATTTCATTGGGAAACTTTAGTTTTGGTTTTTCTTGAATTAAAAATTTTTGAACACCTATTGGGGAAAATAATCCAAGTGAGAAAACCCATACCTTATTGTAGAATTGAATCTAGAATATCACCTTGTACTTTGCACGAAAATCTTGAAGAATTTCCTTGAAATCACCTAAGGAGAACCTATATGTTTTTCACACGTATGTTTACTGTTTTCTTTTTTAGTCGGGAGACCTACACTTGACACTTGCTATCTTGCAGAGTTTTATGGATAAACGTGAGTCTAAGTCTTAGGAACTTAATATTGACTAATTAAACTTAGACTATTAACTTAATTAAATAAATCAATTAAGTAATTAGCAAAACACCCCTCCTAAATTTACTAAAAATAGGAGAGCATTTGACTTAGCCAAATTCTAAAAATTTGCTAGGGTCTCGGGTTGACCAAGAATTTTTAATTAATTAATTAAGTTTCCAATTTTATTTAATTAATTGACCTAGAGTAATTTCTAAATTAGCCCTATGTAACTAGGACCATAACCAACTCCTTTGAATCATCCTTGTTAGGTACTAACATGTTTCTTTAGTTAGTTACTCGGCTAGTGTCACTCGGTTAGGTCTTAGGATTTCGGGCAGACTAGTTAGTTTATTTTAGTTAGTCCTAGGTTAGTTAGATAGTTAGGTTCGTTATTTAAAGCCTAGTATTGATTAGGAAGCTAGGCCCCACGTGGCTTTAGCCGACGTGCCTGCCCCCTAACCGCCCTAACCCAATTAGGTTGGGCTTGGAACTTGGTTTCTTGGCGGTTAGCACATGTGCTTGCACATGTGTTGCTGCGCACTTCTTGTTCACTTCTTGTCCACTTCTTGTACCAAGGATCCTCTCTATGTCCTTGGGCACTGCTTAATCACATGATCATTTTAAATGATTATGTGCTATGGTACCTAGGCTTAATACTTGGATGCCTCGTACCTAATGTATGTAAGCTACGAAATCAAGAATTTTTGCTTAGGGTCTTCATTGAAGGTACAATTCCTGAACAAGCTTGGATTGGATCATTTGAAAATCAAAGTATATCTTAAGTTAATTGTTAATACATCGAAATTGGCTAACACCCTTAAGCCCATATTCCCTAACATGCCAAATATTACTCAATATTGGGCATTGGCATGCCTATGTACCCAATACATAATCATAAAACCTAATAGACTCTTCACTAGACAAGTACATTTTCTGGAATGTTACACATAACCACATATGAGGCATATAGGTGACTTAGCCATCGAGCCTTTTAGTTGTCCCTTGACGTTTCACTTCAAAATCACCTAAAACTCTAACCACTGAATAAATACCACATTATAGACCAATTTAGGACCATAGACCATCATGAAAAACATTTTAGGCTATAGGTTCACCTATGTTATTTTTGGGTTGTTATAATCTCCCCCACTTGATAACATTTCTCCTCGAATGATACTTTGCAACTCTCTGAACATCTCAAAGAAAAGATATTCAACTTAAAATCTCATGACCACACCATATAACTAATATTACAATACAAAAATCTAAGGAAAACATCAGTTTCACATAATCAAGAGGATTACAACACAACAAGAAACTAGAAGAAATTATATAACTCATCATGTTATATAACTCAGATGTTCCGTTCCAAAGAGTAAAAACTCATTTTAAATTCAATATCATGCTCATATAAATCATTTCTAATCACATTGCAACAATTTTAGACCGAATAATGAATAAGTCATTTTTTCCAAAATCTTCACAGTTAATAGGCAGTCCTTTACAGTGAACTAGGCAAATTTTTTTAAAAATCCAACTTTTAGGCAATTCATGATAGAAACATGCTAATATGCAATCTATAACAACACAAACACATCTTAAAACATAATCATAACTTCATAAAATGCTCAGTGCAAGGAATCAATGAAATTCATTTTCAATAAGACCCCTAAACACAATGCAACATGCAACATACCTCTATGACTTTCCATTCTCAAGCTTGAGTTGTATAGAAGAGATGAAACAATCAATAAAAACTCCACTTGTCACCAAACTACCCCACTTAGAAGGAACTCATAACACTAAATTAACACAAGAACTTACCATCATTCCTCATCCTTATCCGGCTTTGAGGCTTTAGTCCAGAGTACGTAGAAAAACGCTTCTTATTTGGAGCATCTCCGTTTGGAACATTGGGAACAACTTTATTAACCTCTCTTCGTCTAGAATCAATGGTAGGACAATCTCTCACCTTTTGTCCTTCTTTACCACAACCAAAGCAAATCCCGGTACCCCTTAGGCATTCCCCATAGTGCCTCTTTCCACATGTGACATACAATAGTTTGCCATTTTTAGAACCACCTCCTTTCTCCAATTTCACCTTATCACTCCTAGGTTCTTCTTGAGTTTGAGCCCTCTTCTTAAACCTAGGTTGAACTTGGTCACCAGAACCACTCCTTTTCGAGTTCCTAGCAATCCTCCAAAGTTTAGACTCCTCTATCAATTGGGCATACACCATGAGTCTAGCTAGGGTCATATCATTATGTAGCATCGCCGTACGTCATTCTTCCCTCACTAGATCATTGGCACCCATAAAAAACGAATCATCTCATCCCTCGAATTAGGCCCAAGGGATGGGGAATAGCTAGATAAAATAGAGATCTTCAAAGAGTATTCCTCAACGCTCATATTTCCTTGCTTGAGATTGATAAACTCCTCTACTTTAAGTTCCATCCTCTCACGGGGAATGTACTTCCCAAGAAAAGCTTCCTTAAATTCATCCCAATCTATAGGACCCGACTCAACCGTCCTATTATCCTTACATTGAGTGTACCACACTTGAGAAATATCCCTCAATTTATACGAAGATAAATACGCCTTCTCCCTAGAAGTCACCCCTATGGCACTCAACACCTTGTAAACACCATCTAGAAGCTCTTGTGGATCCTCTCCCACCTTAGAGACAAGAAATATAGGAGGATTCATCCTAACAAAGTCTCTTAGCCTAGACGCCATAGCGATCTCCACAACATTCACCCTAGGAACCATATTCAAATTCTCTTGAGTAGTCACGCTCGGGCTAAAGCAAGCAAAGCCTCTCTAATAGGTATTACTCAACTCCGGGGGAACTACCGGAAAATCATTACCTCCTTCCACAATGGAGACTTGATCATCTTGAACACCTTGAGGAACTTGCTCAACTTGAGGAGGAATCACCTCATGCACATCATTGTCCTCAACTTTCCTAGCCGGTGTCCTCCTCATATTTATCTACCTAGTAACACGAGGAAAACCATAATAAAAGAGTACTCATAAATTTACTATATGGCACAACATAGGAGTATAAAAGAAGGGAAAATATGTTGTCCTATAGCCTCTCTCCCATAGATGTGTCGTCACTCACACCGATGGTCAAGACTCTACTAGATGTGACTTGATGAGACTTTTTGATTCCTAAGACTACTTTAATAACCTATGCTCTGATACCAAGCTTGTCACGATCCGAGACAACCCCTTAGAAATTAGGGCCAATCTCGGATTACGACACGCGTACTTTACTTCTTGGAGGTCTTGCACAAGCCCTTCTCGTATCTTTCATTGCATATACATAATGAAAAGTAGTGTAGAATTAAAACTTTTACCAAAACATTAGAATATCTTTAGTAACATATTTCATTAGAAATCATAGGAAATACTAAGTCTCAAATCTTATCAAACTTAGATACGAGAATACTTGGGACACGACCCATACATTACTAATATAGAAAGTACTTAGTCTATTGCAATACATCAAAGGAAATAAAAGACATATATATATGCCCTCGAGTCAATTGAGGACATACTTAAACTTTGGTTGAATGACTCTAGAATCAAATCTCTCCTTCACGTTCCTTCTCACCTTTCACCTACAACTATAGAAATAACAAAATGAATGGAATAATTACAAACACTTGTACTAAGTATGACATTATGCATAAAATCATGGAAACGTACATTTATTAGAAATATGCATCTTCCCATTGAAAATCATATCATAATAATAATAATTACATTCAACACCTCAAAAACACATAATATAACATTTAAGCAATTTAGCACATTTTAAAACCAACTTTAAAGTAACCTCAATTCACTGTACAATGGATTCCTTCAGTGTTACAGTAAAGTCAATTCTGTTCACTTTGACACTTCCTAGCATGTAGTTGTCACATCCGGGGAGCACCCCCTAGAAGTAACATGGCGCACTTGACCTCTCAGATGTCATGACCCGAAAGTACCCCCTATAGCTTAAGAGAAACCCTCGTTTTGTGGCCGGGCGTATTTAACTCTATGGGGTCTTCTACAAGCCCTTCAACTAGCATATATTATATAAGACATGTTAAGTAGTGCGGAATTAAAACTTTTCACGAATAATTTAATAAAAAGAAAATCTTTCATAAATACTTAAGACATCAAATCCTCATAAGCCAAACTTAAGACAGGACATATAATATCTTAGGGACACAACCCTTTACATTGAAATCAAATACATAATAAGACTTTTAATAAAACTAAGAAAAGGACTATGCCCTCGAATATATGAGGACATAATTTGCCTTGAGTGAAACTTTCCCAAGCTCTTCCTTCTAGCCTTCTGATATACCGTGGTTTCACGGTATTTTTAATGCTTTTTCCTTAAGTTTAGTGGGTCCAAAATCCTTTTTGTACTAATTTTTATGTAAGTTTCTCTTTATTTGCACAAAATCTGTCTAAAAGATGAATCCGGAGGTTTTTGAGCGGGAAATACAGAAAAGTACCACCTACGGAGCTTGTGACGGTTCGTCGTGCCCTTGACGGTTCGTAGGTGGCATCGTAGTGCACCTGCTGAAGAAAGATGGGGAAGTCTGACCAAGTGTGGTGTTGTGCGTGACGGACCGTCGTAGCCATGACGGTCCGTCCTGCTGGTTCGTCATAAGATCAGAGAAGTAGTCCCTATACCCAAATTCTATGAGTTCAAGTGTTTTGGAACGGTGACCCTCGACGGATCTTTGTGCCTGTGACGATCCGTCATACCTACCGTCGAGGGTAGTGAAGAGAGCAGTAGAAGAAATTTCACAAGTATGGGACGACGGAGTCCATGACGGTCCATCGTGACCAAGACGATCCGCGCGAGGTCCATCGATCCAACCGCGTTTTGACAGATTTCCAGCAAATAGAGTCCTTATTTAATTAGGTTTTTATTTTTTATAAATAGTTTGAAAAACATCATTTTTGAGGTTAGACCCTTGATTATTTTTTAGACTCTTTGTTAGACCCTGGATTATTTTTTATACTCTTTGGTGGACTCTTGAATATTTTTAGACTCTTGTAATTGATTGTTGGTGAATTTTGTGGATCAATCAAGTGAACTTTCGGATTTTACTCTTTCTCATTGAAGTAAGTGCATGAATTCTAATATCATATATTTGAATGTTGTGATTATGACTATGGGTAACTAAACTCCATAACTAGGGTTGTGGGAACCATAGGCGAATAATGAGGTATAACCAAACTAAAATAACAATTCTAGAATAGTGACTTGCATGAATTGATAATTCTTTTGCTTAGAAGTCTTTTTAACGGATGGAAAACGTTAGAACTCGCCTTAATGCTACTTGCCGGACCAAGGAGGTTGATAACAGGAAAAGAATTATCAACATAGATTTAGTGTACACTATCTAATAGTCTAGTATTGATTGGTACGAGGTAATAACTTAGTCAAATATCGAATACGATGCTTAATATGAGGTAAAGATAAGGGTTAGTATAGCAACACACGTAGCCGGACCAAGGTGCGGAGTGAAATTTTCTAGATGCCGGACCAAGGATTTAGAAATACATAACTTATCACTTTGCATGCAAGATACCAGGAAAGAATTGTTATAGTTAGAATTATCAAGTTATGAACCTGTGGGGAACACGTAAACCCTAGTTACTTTTATTAATTGATTAAACTCCAACATTTGAAACTGTTAGTTGTCTACTTCAATTTCGCTAGTTATTTTCATTTATATAGAAATAGAAAACCTCCCTTTTTTTTTTTTATCATTTTTGCTTTCCAAGGAAGTAATTGACTGAACAATAGTAATAATAAACTGAAGTTAAGTCTAAACTATTTTCCTCGTGGGAACGATCCCAACCTCATTAGTTGGGTTATTTACTTGACACGACCGCTTTACTTCTTATTTGAGAAGTAAGTTTGAGCGTATCAAATTTTGGGGTCGTTGCCGGGGAAAGTAGCTTTTAGATTAACTTAAACTTATTACTATAGTTTAGTTGATATTTTCTTGATTTTACTTTGTTTTATTGTTTTCGATTCTTGCAGAACCATCTTCCTTGTATGCCAAATACACGGAGAGGAAGAGAACCCTTGTTTCCCTACGATCACGAATTAGAGCGTACACTACGCAACATGAATCAAAACTTGGGAATTAATGATGATGATCCAAACCAGAACATCCCAGCTCCGGTTGATGCTAATGGTCAGTTGTTACCCGATGCTCTGGTGAAAACCAACAGAGGGGACACAATCTCGCTCCACGTCCCCAAGAATACTACAGAGGCTATGACAATATAGCATACTCTGATGGGCTGCTTGTCTTGCCCCCTTTACCACCAGGCCACACCTTTGTGGTAACTAGTAGACCGATGCAAATGTTCACTGCCAAAGGTTTGTTTTCAGGTCTACCTTCTGAGGATCCACATGCCCATATAGCTAAGGTAAGGACAGTATGTAAAAGATGTGTAGGGAGGCCTCACTTGGACTTGGATGTAATAGGCTAAGAGTTTTTCCTCTCTCACTGACGGGAGAGGTTGCTATTTGGTTCACTGAGCTCCCTTACAACTCAATTTTCACTTGGAACCAACTAAGGGACGTTTTCTTAGCACGCTACTACCCGGTCTCCAAGAAGCTAAACCACAAAGACAGAGTGAACAACTCTGTGGCACTACCAGGAGAGTCAGTTAGTAGTTCTTGGGATAGATTCACCTCATTTTTAGAAGCGTACCCAATCACCGCATAGAAGATGATGAGTCACTGAAGGAATACTTCTATCGGGGACAGGATGAAAATAATAAAGCGGTGTTGGATACTATAGCGGGTGGTTCTTATGGGGAGTGTCCTTATGCAGAGATTGCTGAAAAGTTAGAGAAAATCTCCCGGAACAATAAAGCTTGGAGTACTAGGAAGTCAGATATTGGGAGAAACACCTTCGCAGTGCAATCCACTCACAACCCAGCCACAGATGAGATCCATGAAGAGATGGCACAGATGAGAACTGAGCTTGGTTTGGTATTAAAACATATCACTGGTGGTGAAGAAAAGATAAATGCAGTTAACTACTTGTCTAAGCCACCACCACCTAATGATGAATTCTATTATGCGGAGGATTCCTATGCAGTAAATGAGAAGACGGGGGGTTTCCGACCGAGTGACCAAGGCTCAAATCAGGATAATTGGTGCCAAGGTCAAGGGAACCAAGGTCGGATCTATGGTAACTATAACCGTAAGGGTCATTATGTCCGAGATGGAAACTACAACCGCGACAACAACTTCAACAGGGGTAACTACGCTAACAGAAATGATAGGAATGGGTCCTATATCCCTCCTCAAAATCACGAAGTTACTCCTAGGGATGGTGGATATAGTATGGCGCGAGTTGAGGATATGTTGCACAAAATGATGAGGAGGTTCGATGCTAGTGATGAGCACATTAAAGAGTTAAGGAGTGATTTAGCGGGTATTGGGCAAAAAGTCGATACACATGCAATATCGATTAAGCAGATCGAGTTGCAAATGGCCCAATTATCTGCGACTGTGAACACACGGCAACCGATCACTCTTCCTAGCAACACTGTCCAATATCCGAAAAATGATGCACATTGTATGGAAATCACTACTCGGGGTGGTAAGCAAACCATTGACCCACCTATGCCGTCTAATGAGGAAAAGGTGAGAAAGGATAATTATAAGGTGGTAGAGGGTAGTGGTGAAGCAGAAGATAGCACTGGAAAAGATGCAGAAGTCCCTATAAAGGTAATTCCCATGCCTAGACCACCCCCACCTTTCCTCATAGATTAGTGAAAAAGACAAAGGATGGTAAATATCGGCGTTTTATAACAATGCTGAAGCAGCTTTCTATCAATGTCCATTTGTTAGAAGCTCTAGAACAAATGCCCGGTTATGCCAAGTTTATGAAAGATCTGGTTATAAAGAAAAGATCGGTCACTTTCGAGGATGATGATAGAATGCAGCATTGTAGTGCTATTGCTACAAGATCTCTCGTACAAAATAAAGAAGATCCGCGTGCCTTCACTATTCCTTGTACAGTCGGGTCATTACATTTTACGAAAGCATTATGGATCTTGGGGCAAGCATAAATCCCATGCCCCTCTCGATTTACAAGAAGTTGGTTTTGGGTGACCCAAAGCCCACAGCGATACGGCTACTGATGGTTGATCGAAGAGTTAAAAGGCCTATAGGGATACTCCACGATGTTCTAGTAAAAGTGGAGTCGGTCATATTTTCGGCAGATTTTGTTATTCTTGATTGTGAAGTCGATTTTGAAGTGCCTATTATTCTTGGGAGGCCATTCCTTGCTACAGGTAGAGCCTTAGTTGATATGGAAAAGGGGCAGATGAAATTTCAGTTGAACAATGAAGAAGCGACCTTCAACATTTGTAGGTTCATGAGGCAGAGTAGTGAGCTCAAATCGGTATCTGCCATATCCCACAAAGAAAAGAGGAAGAAGGATAATGAACTAAAAAGTGAAAAACGAGAGTTTATGGTTGGGATTTGGTGCTTTTAGACAATTCTAGGTTGTGTTTGCTTCCGGGAAAGCTCAAGTCGAAACGGACTGGCCCTTACATGATTACCCAAGTATTCCCTCATAGAGTAGTTGAGTTAGAAACCAAGCAGGGAGTGCAGTTTAAGCTTAAATGGAGAACGAATAAAACTCTATTTCGGGCATACTGAATCGGTGAATGAAGTGATAGAGGCATACCATCTTGACGAAGGCTGAGTAATCAAGTGTCCTCAGTCGTTCCACGACGTTAAATCAGGCGCTTGTTGGGAGGCAACCCAATACTTATTGTGTTTTTCTTTTTAGTAATGGTAGCATTTTCTACTAATGGGTTTTAAATTTGCAGGCTAATCACCAGGAAATTCTGCAGAAAATCACTCTGCAGCAGTCACTGACGGATACATCGACAGCCCGTAACAACCGCGACAGACCGTCGCATGAATCCTTCGTGCCAGGTACGTCTTTCTGTTACTTTCAAAACTAGGGCACACGCGACGGAACCAATGACGGACCGTCGTCGGGGACTCATCGGGTCATTAATGAAGCGTACCCAACCCGACCCGGCTGGTTTTTTAAAAAAAATTCTTAACAATTAAAAACCCCACCCCCTTCAATTCACCCCATTCGTTCCCTCTTCCTCCCATTTCCCTTCCTTTTCAACTTCCAAAGATCATAACCCCACTCTCTTACAACCGATCATTTTCCCCAAATTCCCCGATTCCTAAAATTCACTATCTACTAGTCGGAGCTGCCGTTGTGGGTCTCTACTTGATCACCAAGTACCTTCCTCACTTGTTTTTCTCATATTCTCAGGTATGTGTCTCTGATTTCTACCCATTTACTTTGCATTTTTGTTTATCAATTAGTACTAGCCTAGTTCTTATTGATGGGTTCATTCTTTAATACAAATTCCGTCTGACCAACGTTGAGAATCCTCAAAATTGCTGTGTTAAAACTCTATAAATAGGTTCATGAGCATTGCTAGTTTACTAGGTATTTAGGTTAGGCAAATGTAGGTTAAAACACTAACAATTTAATTTAGGTCATAGGGGATGAATGGGAATCCCCAGTTCTGTCACTGAATGATAGAATGAGACCGCGATGACGGACTGTCGTACCCACGACGGACCGTCATTGGGTCCGTTCAAACATCCCTAACACCCCACTAACCAATTTTTACCAAGTGTCCACCGATGGACACATACGACGTCTGTCGTTCCCACGACGGTCCGTCCTGCACAACCATTCTGGTTGTCAAAGACGCTGATCCTAAGGGTCTGTCACTTTTTCTAAGTGTCCTCCTACGGACACATGCAACGGACCGTCTTTACCACGATGGTCCATCCTGTAGAACCGTTCTGTTTGTCAAAGACCCTGTTCCTAAGGGTCTGTCCTCCTACGGACACATGCGATGGACCGTCACTCACGCGACGGTCCGTTCTGCAAAACCATTATGACGGTCAGAGACCCTATTCCTCAGGGTCTCTCACTTTTCCTAAGTGTCCTCCAACGGACATCTACGATGGACCGTCATACCCTCGACGGTCAGTCCTGCGTAACCGTCATACTTGTCAGAGACCCCTCTCCTTAGGGTCTCCATTTTTTTTCCAAGTGTACCAAGACGGACATCGACGACGGACCGTCATTGTCGCAACGGTTGGTACTGCATATACAGTCATACTTGTCAGAGACTTTCCTTCAGGGTTCTCCACATACACATAGTTTAAGTAAGACATGACGGACCCCATGACGGTCCGTCGTACTCATGACGAGCCGTCACCTGGTCCATCGTGTTTCACTGTTACTATAGAAATGTCATTACATCTTAACTCTTTTATTTATTTTGTGTCGCTTTGCTTTTCTTGTTTGCTACTTCTAGTAATAATAATGATTCTTTACAGGTACTATCTATTATGGCACCAAAAAAAGATCAAGTCTACGCACACGGGCGATCGAACTCTGTCGCCCCGTCTGCGCGCCAAGTCATTGGCTCTGATGATGAGCGTGACCCCGAGTACGTGCCCCCAGGCACTTCCACCCCATCCCGAGTTGAACGTGCTACCAGAGCCACACCAAAAAATGTGGCGTCCGGCGTTGTCACTGCTTCCCAGTCTGATGAGGAGCGCACACTGACCGACACACATTCTTGGTCAGCTACTAATGAAGAAGGAGCGTCTGGCTCCTTAGGTGTTTCGTGGTCGGAGGAAACCTCCGGATCTGCTGAGGTTCCTGCACCAGCCACCGCTGCACAGTCTGCTTCGTCCGATGAGGTTGACAGTTCGGAATCCACACCCGGTTCACAAACTCGTGCTCACACCCCGGTTACCGACCAGCCCAACCGTTGGTGTGTCGACGGGCAGTATTAAGTCTATGCTGATGCAAAGTTCCTTAATGAAAAAGGATTCATGACACTAACACTTACATTGGAGCAGCGGTTTCTAACAGGATGTCTCCCGACGATGCCAGAGATCCACAATCTCTTCACCAGACATCGACTGGAGTGGACATCGCGTCCGTTGGGACGTTATAGTGAAGAGTTTGTCCGAGACTACGCCTCCTACGTAGCGACTCTCAGATCACAAATTGATAGGCGGACTGCTCCAGCCAAACAGGCCCCATTGGAGCATGTCCGAGTACGTGGCATTCACGTTGATATCTCCCTGCCTGCGATCCGTCGGTATCTATACGGCGAGAATGTTGATGCCAACCGGACCCCTCTCACCGCCGAGTTTGACTGCCGGTGGCAAATTGTCAAAGATGGACAATCTGCGTGAGCCATCGCTGAGAGAGACCACCAAGAGGTGGATGGCCCTGCACTTGTCCGTTGATGGAGAGGGTGCTGACTGGGTTACCGAGCCGAAGGGAGCCATCAAGAAGGCTAACCTGATCTTCACGGCGAAGTTTTTGTGGTTGATTTTCAGCCACTATCTTTCCCCCAACAGCCGCTGATAATAGTCACATGGGATCGAGCAGTACTGATGGCGGCGATGATAGCCGGGTTTGAGGTGGATTTTGCTTGGCTTCTACAGGCGGTCATGCACGAGAGGGCTTTTAAGGTCACAAGTACTTACCCTTTCCCGTGCATGATACTTTCTCTATGCAGGTCCGCAGGTGTGCCTATATGGCACATTGATCAACTTAAGACACCGTTGGGCACTTTTGATATCGGCCTCATCATGGATGAGACCAATGAGTTGGATCCACGCAGAGGGCCTCGTACAGAGTTGCCTCCAATTCGTGACAATATGGCTGATACGGTAGCACAGGCCCGCACGGCTATGCAGGCGGCTTCCACTGACACTACCACAGTCGAGTCTATCCTGGGTAGTAGCACTGCCACGAGCTCCTCTCGCTCAGGCCCTTTCTCCGCTCTGGTCCCGCTTGCTAGGGTCCAGAAATTAGAGGCACATATGGCTACACTACTGCATCACATCCAGCCTTGGATGCAGAGGTCTATTACGGAGACAGACATGCGCTTGGAGCAGAGAATGGTCCAGTACACAGAGCGGAAGATCGCTGAGGTTCATCAGCGCTTGGACGCTTTTGAGATGCGGATGTTAGCCTGACCTGCCCCTCAAGTGGATGTGTCGACCCTTCAGGCTGCGGTCGACAGTCTTCGCGCAGACATCGATATGATCTTAGAGTCTAGGGTGCCTGATTCTGAGGCCCCTTCTGCAGAGCATGCTGAAGACACAGTGATGGCGGCCTTATTTGCCACTTCTGAGATTCCACCACCTCCCCCTCGAGAGCATGCCAAGAGGCATAGGGGTCGAGAGGAGGATGAAGGTCGAACACGGAAGAAGGAGCGCCGTGAGATGGAGGATGTGAGGAGAGCCTCGCTTGCTAATGAGGAGGTGCATCAGATGAGAGCAGTAGAGTTAGCTGGTGGGGCGTCTAGCTCCAGAAATGTGGAGATAGCGGGAGGCACTGCTGATAGTGCCGTTGATGCTGAGGACACTACTGAGGGTGTCCAGATTACAGAGGCAGTGGGTTCCGGGGAACCTAACCCACCGGCTAGCTGATCGTCGGTGCTTTGCGCCCCAGGTTTGCTTCGCCTACCACTCTTTTACTTCAATTTTTTATGCATTGGGGACAATTGCATGTCTTTTTGTTGGGGGTGGGGTAAATGGAAAGTGAGTGCTAGGGTGAAGTCTGAGTATCCCAATTCACTATCTTGGGGTTTTCTTGCCTGTGTTCTTTTTCCCCAAGAGATTGATTATTTTTTCTGTTGAACCGAAATATCTATATCTTGTGTACATAGTTTAATTCTGAAGCATGATGGCTGAAATGATATCCTGATAAAATGGAAAATGATGCATGACTAGGCATAGTAATTGATAAATGTGTGGCTCTAATCATGACATAGAGGTACACAACTGCATGACCCTAAGTCTAAAATTCGAACTAGGTGTCTGATAATCTGGTAGAGTAATGAGATGTCAAGTGAGTGTGAGAAAGATTTGAATAGTCCACTATTTGTACTGAGCTACAACCTGCCTGTTAGTCCTGCTAAAAGTAAGTTGTAATAGACAATTAGGAAAGGATCATAGGCCCTTGTTCAATATAGACCATTTTTAGCCAAAATAAAAGAAAACCAAATGAAATTAATCCTTCTTTGATTCAAATGATTTGAGCTTAAACTAGACCTTTCTTTTCACCCCAATTGATCTTTTCTGAGAATAATGTGTTGGTTCTGGTCCCTCCTTGGACATGTGCACCTCATCTTATGCCAAAAGCATAAGTTGAGGGTGGCTAATGCAGTAAATAACCCTTTTTATGAACCTGACCCATCTTTGGGTAATGTGTACTTTGACTCATGACAAAGCCATGAGTTGAGGGTGGCTATTATGAGGAATGCTCTGGAAGTGGGGTTGAAAGAACAAAGAGAGAGAAAGAACAAAAGTAAAGTGACTCAAGAATCAGTTGAAAGAAAAACAAATAATAAAAAAAAGAAAAAAAGAAAAATACAAGAAATACAATCAAGAAAAGAAGAGAGTCACTTACACAAATGAAGAAAGAAGGGAAACTAGCAATGTGAAAGAATATGAGAAACTTGGTGAGATAAAATGATAAAAAGTGGTATGTTTAGCCGATATGTCAAGGAGGACAAAAAGTCACTAAAGTATATCTAAATATACCCTACCTGACCCTTAGCCTATATTACGAGCGAAGAAAGTCCTATCGTGATCCTAAGAGTTGTATAGCGAACTTAAAGCAGTGAAAATAAGGGCAAGTTTATGGCAATATGTATGAATGAGTGTGAATTTATTCTGAGAGTGAGTGTTGAAAAGTAATCCTTATACTCAAACTGAAATCAATGTGTGAAAAATGAGGATTTTGTTTTGAAGTGAGGACACTAGTTGCAATATCGGAAATATTAGCACCTCGGTGAGAAATTGAAGACGATAGGTTTTAGTGCATGGTGAGTCTGTGTCATGGTCTGATTCCACATAATTCAAGACTAATAGTGATAGCATGCATAAATATTATGAGATTTATCGGGATTGATAGCCAAATGATTGCGAAGGATAAAACATGGATACTATTGTACAAAGATTTTGTATTGAGTCATAGTGCGTCGCTTGAGGACAAACAAGGAATATAAGTTGAGGGTGTTGATATACCGTGGTTTTATGGTATTTTTAATGCTTTTTCCTTAATTTTAGTGGGTCCAAAAGCCTTTTGTACTAATTTTTATGTAAGTTTCTCTTTATTTACAGGAAATCTTCCTAAAAGATGAATGCGGAGGTTTTTGAGCGAGAAATACAGAAAAGTACCACCTACGGAGCTTTTGACGGTTCATCGTGCCCGTGAAGGTCCGTAGGTGGCATCGTAGTGCAGCTGCTGAATGGAGATGGGGAAGTCTGACAAAGTGAGGGGTTACGGAGTGCATGACGGACCGTCGTAGCCATGACTCTCCGTCCTGCTGGTTCGTCATGAAGATCAGAGAAGTAGTCCCCGTACCCAAATTCCAAGAGTTCAAGTGTTTGGGAACGGAGACCTTCGACGGACCGTTGTGCCTGTGAAGATCCGTCATACCTGCCGTCGAGGGTAGTGAAGAGAGCAGCAGAAGAAATTTCACAAGTATAGGACGACGGAGTCCATGACGGTCCGTCGTGACCAAGACGATCCGTCGCGAGGTTCATCGATCCAGCCGCGTTTTGACAGACTTCCAGCAAATAGAGTCCTTATTTAATTAGGTTTTTATTTTTTATAAATAGTTCGAAAAAAATCATTTTTGAGGTTAGACCCTTGATTATTTTTTAGACTCTTTGTTAGACCCTGGATTATTTTTTAGACTCTTTGGTAGACTCTTGAATATTTTTAGACTCTTGTAAATGATTGTTGGTGAATTTTGTGGATCAATCAAGGTGCGGAGTGAAGTTTTCTAGATGCCGGACCATTGATTTAGAAATACATAACTTATCACTTTGCATGCAAGATACTAGGAAAGAGTTGTTATAGTTAGAATTTTAAAGTTATGAACCTGTGGGGAACACGTAAACCCTAGTTACTTTTATTTATTGATTAAACTCCAACATTTGAAGCTGTTAGTTGTCTCCTTCAATTTCGCTTATTTTCATTTATTTATAAATAGAAAACCCCCCCCCCCCTTTTTTTTTTTTATCATTTTTGCTTTCCAAGGAAGTAATTGACTAAACAATAGTAATAATAGATTGAAGTTATGTCTAAACTATTTTCCTCGTGGAACGATCCCAACCTCATTAGTTGGGTTATTTACTTGACACGACCTCTTTACTTCTTATTTGAGAAGTAACTTTGAGCATATCACCTTCAAACCTTCAAAAGCTTCCAACCTATACTTATATAGTATAGAAAAATATGGGGTTAGTACAAAACAATGTACTAAGTATGGCATGTGCTAAATGACCTAAAAAGGGACATTTTAGTAAAATAGCTTTTCATGAAATTTAAGTAAAATATTCATGAATACAAAGGCAAAACATCATACTAACCATCATTTACAATTTAGATAAGAATTCCCATAATTTTAAGCCAACAAGAAATACTTACAGTAAACTTGTCAAAACATACAGTAAACCAACTTGACATTCAACAGTGAAATTCCTAAGCATTTACCGTAAATCTATTTGAACATTAACAAGGAATCATTTAAAGAATTCACAATAAATTCAACTTGAGAAATTACAATGAACTATCCTACATTTAATGAGTGAACTTCCAAAGTCAAGCAAAAGAGAAAGTGAACTCATTTTCGGTAAGAGTTTCCCTACCTCAGAATCATCCTAATACATACTAAGGTATGACATGAAGGAAGTATTCATATGCCTCCTTCAATACACACCATAGCAATCCTCAAGACTACCCCTTTCGTCTTACTCAACTAGGGAGAAACAAGCCCCTCAATCAATAAGCCACCAAAGTCTTCCCTTTCAGAATGCCTACTTAGTGCAATGAGTAGATAGCGTCCCATACCACCACCTACCCTAAGTAGTACGTTCTTTTGGAAGGTTTTGCACCAAGTCTTCCCTTTCGGAAGGTCCTACCTAGTGCAATGAGTAGATAGCATCCCATACCACCTACCCTAAGTAGTACGTTCTATTAGAAGACTTAGTTCAATCAATTCTTTGTGAGGGTTTAGCTTAATCGACATAGACCATGATATATAGAAATGGAATCCCGATATTGACCCCTATCGGATTAGGGATCCTCACTTGCCTAGAGTATGGTCATGCTTCTTAGCTTTTACGTGGCTTTCCCAATAGCTACACCTATGAGCACACATAGTTAAGGAATAAGGAGATTGCTACTAAGTAACTCATTCTCAGAGGTACTTGGAAGTACAACATCTCCACTCATAAAGTGTAATCCACCTATCCTTCATACTCTCGGTACTAGGCATATCTCCCCACGGATTCTCAATATTATAGCCAATAGGTTAAGGATAACTAGTGAACACCACCTCTCAACTCACGAAGGGCATTCATCCTCCAACCTATCCTAGAAAGATTATTAGGAATAATTGCGTTGCTACTAGACAATTCATCAAAACTCACGAAAAGTGTCCACCCCAAGACTCCATTTTTTTCTCAACTTAGCATCATACATTCTTTTAAGTGTGAGTGTGTGTGTACATGTGAGCACACCTTGCACATAAACATCATTTTATTCGTATTAACTACTCAACATGCTTTATACCTTCATTCATCAATTCACACACCTTACATGCTTCACATACTCAATATGCTTCACTTCGACATAATACAAGCCAAACATGATATTCATGTTCACAAAACACAAGACAAGAATCATCTTCAATAGTACTCCATTTCATATACTAGGCCTTAAAACCACATTCACAATACATACTAAACAACATCAAATTCATCAAGTAAACACCACCAAGAAGGTGGACCATACAACTCGAGCAATTATATTGAAAACTATACATTGTATGAAACTTGCCATTTAATATAGTCATAATAACCTATTAGTATGTTATCAACATTTAGGAGAAATAAGAATCTTAGTGCAGTAGCTTAATCAACATATTAACACAAGAAAACCAAATTCCATACCTTACCCAAACATGCTCATATAACAGATTTCCCAAGCTAAAAGTGGAAATATGCATAAACATGAGTTCATTAGGTTTTTAACATTGAAATCATCAATTTATACAGGACTAAACACATTTAAAACATTAAAACACTTTTACAAGAAGACCCATACTTAAAATCAAAGTTAGAAGAATTTTGAGTTTGAAAACCCTCTTTGAGATATCTTGGAAGTGACTCAATGAATGGAAGGGGGTTGAAGGATGAATACCACAACTCAAATAGAAGGAAAACCACTAATTATGGTGAATATTCACATACCAACCAGCCCTTCTTTACCTCCTTGAGTCTTAGCTTCAATGGTGACTTTGGAAGAGTTTTCTTTAGAGGGACTTTTAATATTTGAAGTGAGAGGTCATGTCTAGGTCTAGTGTTTAAAACTAACATAATATAACCTAAAAACACTAAAAATATAAGACTAGGGTCTTAAAATACTTGGGGTAAATTTACACAAAACACCCCAAGTAGGCAGCCACGTATAGTAGTCTTAGTAGGTGCCAATCGACAACCCAAGCTACTGGGCGTCGATTGATCGACAGCCCGTGCTACTGGGCGTCAATGGCATCAGAGACTGGCCAAGGGAGTATCTGATCCTCCCACTAAGTATGTAACGACGTACCCTAGTCGACGGGGCATCGATGGGCTTACAACCAGTAGACTGCTCCATCGATTGGGTAGTGTCCTTGGAAGCTTTGTCCAAAATCATTGGCCCTTCATCGATGGCCCCTTGTGGGTCCTAGGTGGGGTCTTTCCCGGAATTTAAACCTCTAAACTAAATATTCTAAGTCTTAGGAACATACCACCTCTGTTTCAATGAAAACTAACACGTAAAACTCACTCAAACACGTCAAGATTCTTAAGTACAATATAAGGCATACCTTCCGAACGTCATGGACATTCTTGAGCGTTTGACCTCCAAACATAACCAAACTACATACACTGCCTAAGAAAACTAATATAACTCATTTTAAATTAAAATTACCTCAAAAAACAACCACGAGGCTCTAGTTCACCTTAGTTCGTTTTGGGGCATTACATTCTCCCGCACTCAGAATAACATTTATCCTCGAATGACACTAAAACTTCAAGAACAACAAGGACTCACTTAGCATCACATAATATATTAAAATCTAGTATCAAACAATGAAAATAAAAGCATCAACTAGCAAGGAGAATCATTTCACATTTTCAAACACTTAGCAACATAGGCGACTCTTGTAAACTTCAAAATTTTCAAAACTCACACTTAACCATATTTTATTGAGGAACTACCTTCTCCAACCTTAAACATGCTCATATACAACACTTTTCACACATTGAAACTTCAATCAAAGACAAAACAAATTTTCTCAAAAATCACAAATCTTACAGTAAACATTCACTATGTCACTGCCAACATACTCAAAATTTTTACAAAATCCATTCTTTAAGCAATTCATCAAGAGGGCATGATAACATGAAGTATAATACCATATAAACTCATCTTATAACACATTGAAACCATAATTGATTAAAAATGCAATTTTTCTCAAAAATTTGAACTTTATTACAATGAATTTAAAACCTCACTATGTCACATGCTTTAAAATTTCATAATTCACCTTTCAAGCAACTTTAACAAGATGACATGACAATATGAGGTACAAGACCACGCTAACTAACTCCAAAGATACTTGGTAAGTTTCACTAAGTGCAATGTGAGAGTAGCATCCCATACTAGCACTCCCACTTAGTGACCCTTGAGGATTCTCTTGGAGTAACTATATTACAGGTCATTCTTCTCAACTCACTCTCCCCCACGTAGGGTAAAGCCATCTTTAAGGCTTCATACTTCAAAGAACCATTATTCCTCTCACAAGGTAAGAACTCTCACTACCCTCAACTCATGCACATCAAAATTAAACATCAACCTTACAAGTAAAGCATAGCACTTTCCTCTTAGGATTCAAGCCTAGACAAACTCTCTTAAACATCACTTCATTCAACTCTTAGGCCTCACTTAACTCAATCTCATGGAACAAAACTTCCTCACTAGATATTCATACCACATTTCCATCTTTGTCTAAGCCTACATCACAAGATCCACCAAAATCACAAGAATGACTATTCAACATTAACCACACAAGAGGTTTTCCCTCAACTCCAAAAAAATATGTACATTCTCGCAACATTTCCTCCAATTCACGCCTTTAAGCATATCTACCATCATTGAACATAATTACAAGATAACTCATTTATTCTCAGAAGCATTTTGTTTATCCTTATAACTCTTACTATGCTTAGAACTAAATCACCATAAAGTTTCTCATCACAACACTCCCAACATCACAATTCACACCTAGCCATAAATAGCATCACATTCCAAATTTCAAAACATACCTTCACATCTAATATTTTTTCCATAAGACCATCATAACATCAAAACTCACCCTTTTATCTCCCTCAAACATAGAAACATCTCCCCTTCTAAGCAATCACACCTACAAGACCACCGGACAAGGGAACACAAGAGAGAGAGACCTTATGGCATAATGTTCTATGGCACGATTCAAGAGTAATGAAGAAAGTGAAACTCTATCATCCTATAGCCTCTTGTCCATGGATGTGTCGTGACTCACACTAATGACCAAGATACTACTAGACGTGGCTTGTGAGACTTTTATACCTTAAACTATTACAAAAAACCTTATGCTATGATACCAAGTCTGTCATTACCGGAAGGACATTACTTTGCCTTGAGAGGAACTTTCCCAAGCTCTTCCTTCTAGCCTTCAAAACTTCATAAGCTTCCAACCTATACTTATATAGTATAGAAAAGTATGGGGTTAGTACAAAACAATGTACTAAGTATGGCATGCGCAAAAACATGTAAAAAGGGACATTTTTGTAAAGTAGTTTTCTTGAAATTTATGTAAAATATTCATGAATACAAAGGCAAAACATCATACTAACCATCATTTACAACTTAGATAAGAATTCCCATAATTTTAAGCCAACACGAAATATTTACTGTAAACTTTTCAAAACTTACACTAAACCAACTTGACATTTTACAGTGAACTCCTTAAGCATTTACTATAAATCTATTTGAACATTAACAAGGAATCATTCAATGAATTCATAATGAATTCAACTTGAGCAATTACAATGAACTATCCTACACTAAATGACTGAACTTCCAAAATCAAGCAAAAGAGAAAGTGAACTCATTTTCCATAAGAGTATCCCTACCTTGGAATTATCCTAAGACTTACAAAGGTAAGAGATGAAGGAAGTATGAATATGTCTCCTCCAATACACACCAAATATATCCTCAAGACAACCACTTTCGGCTTACTCAACTCGGGAGAAACAAGACCCTCAATCAATGGCAAGACATCAAAAGAAAATCAACAACCCACAAAAGTCTTCCCTTTCGGAATCCCTACTTAGTGCAATGAGTATATAGCGTCCCATACCACTGCCTACCCTAAGTGGTATGTTCTTTTAGAAGGTTTGGCACCAAGTCTTCCCTTTCGGAAGGTCTTACCTAGTGCAATGAGTAGATATAGTCTTATACCACCTACCCTAAGTAGTACGTTATTTTAGAAGACATAGTTCAATCAATTATATACGGGGAATTAGCTTAACCGACATAGACCATGAGATCTAGGCATGGAATCTCTATATTAACCCCTATCGGATGAGGAATCCTCACCTGCCTAGTGTAAGGTGATACTTCTTAGCTCTTACATGGCTTTCCCAATAGCTACACCTATGTGGACACATAGTTAAGGGATAAGGAGATTGGTACTATATAAATCATTCTCTACTAACGAGGAGTACTCATCTCAAGAGGTACATGGAAGTACAACATCTCGATTCACGAAGTGTAGTCCACCTCTCCTTCATATCCTCTCGGCTCTAGTCATATCTCTCCACGGATTCTCAACATTATAGCCTATAGGTTAAGGATAAATAGTGAAAACCACATCTCAACTCACGAAGGGATTTCATTCTCCAACCTATCTTATAAAACTAATTAGGAATAATGGGGTTGCTACTAGACACTTCAACACAACTCACGAAGAGTTTCCACCCCAAGACTCCCTCTTTTCTCAACCTAGCATCATACATTCTTTTAAGTGTGAGTGTTGTACATGTGATAACACCTTGCACCTAAACATCATTCCATTCTTATCAACTTCAATACCTGATTTATACCTTCATTCATCAATTCAAAGACCTTACATGCTTCACATACTCAAAATGATTCACTTCGACAAAATACCAGCCAAACATGATATTCAAGTTCACAAGACACAAGACAAGACTCATCTTCAATATTACTCCATTTCATCTACTAGGCCTTCAAAACCACATTCACAATACATACTAAACAACATCAAATTCATCAATTAAACACTGCCACCCAGAAGGTGGACCATACCACTCAAGAGAAATTATAAAAAAAAAAACTATACATTGCAAGAAACTTGCCATTTAACCAAGACTTAATAACCTATAAGCATGTTATCAACATTTCATCAAAATAAGACTCTTAGGGAAGTAGCTAAATCAACATATTAACACAAGAAAACCAAAGTCCATACCTTACCCAAATATGCTCATATAAACCATTTCCCATGCTAAAAGTTGAAATATGCATAAAAATGAGTTCATTTGGTTATTAAAATGAAAATCATTAATTTATTCTAGAATAAACACATTAAAAACAATAGAAAACTTTTACAAGAAGACCCATACTTAAAATCAAAGATAGAAGAATTTTGAGTTTGAAAACCTTTTGTGAAATCTCTTGGAAGTGACTCCTTTAATGGAAGGGGGTTTAAGGGTGGATACCATACCTCAAAAAGATGGAAACCCACAAATTTTTGTGAAGATTCATATCCAAACTAGACCTTCTTTCCCTCCTTGAGTCTTAGCTTCAATGGTGACTTTGCGAGATTTTTCTCTAGAGAGGGAGTTTGAATATTTAAAGTGAGGGGTCTTGTCTAGGTCTAGGGTTTAAAACTAATTTAATATAAACAAAAAACACTTAAAATATCAGCCTAGAGTCTTAAAAGACATGGGGTGAATTTATACAAAACACCCCAAGTAGGATGCCACGTGGAGCAGTCTTAGCAGGTGCCAATCGACGACCCAAGATATTGGGAGTCGATTGATCGATGGCCCGTGCAGCTGGGCGTAGATTTATCGACGGCCCGTGCTGCTGGGCGTCGATGGCATTAGAGACTGGCCAAGGGAGGATCTGAGTCTCCCACTAAGTATGGAACGACGGACCCTAGTTGACGGGGCGTCAATGGGCTTACGCCTAGTAGACTACTCCGTCGATTGGGTAGTGTCCTTGGCAGCTTTGTCCAAAATCATGGGCCCTTCATATAACGCCTCTTGTGGGTCCTAGGTGGGGTCGTGCCCAGACGTTAAACCTCTAAACTAAATCTTCTAGGTCTTAGGAAAATCCCACCTAGTTTCAAGGAAAACTAACACGTAAAACTCGCTCAAACACGTCAAGACTCACAAGTACAATCTAAGGCATACCTTCCTAGTCAAGTCCAAATGGTAAGTTACACCAAGTACATCATAACAAATAGGAAGAAATGTCATAAAATGCCAATTTCTAACATAATACTCACCTTCACAGTAAGCATCTTTTGAGAATAATAACACAAATCATAGACACACACATTAACACTTAGCCAAACAAGCTTTCACATTTCAAGAGTGAACCTACTATCATGCTTTCCAAGTCATAAAAGTCACATAGTTTTTCAAAGAGACTCTACACATTTCATTTTAATGAGACTCAATTTTCCATTATAAAGATAAATATTACACCTCACAAGTGACTATTACCATGATTCTTATCTTATCTCATGATATCAATGCACAACTAGCATATCAAGATGCAAATCAGCATGAGAAAACATGGATTTTATGAAAAAGTTTCTTTCATGTACTTTGGAATCTTCACAATATCTTTAAGGTTATGTCAATCAATACATACCAAATATATAAAGGTAATAAAATTCATACTTTATGCAAAACACTTATTCATGAACAAGCATACTAAAAATTCATTAGTTTGAAGCTCAAGTAAAATAAAAGGACAAGGTTGAAAATATCTACAACCTTACTACTCCATCACCATCCCCCACTAAGGGTAAACCCAATTAAGATCAACTTAACCTAACCTTAAGAGGATCTTAACTAAAGAACCTTCATTTTTATCACTTGAAAGTTATTATAACTTTAGAAGGAATTTCAGTAAGTCAACCAAGGTATTCTAAAACTTATTACCTAAGCATATTATCCTCCAAATATCAAGTTAGATCATCTCATTCAATTATATATGTTCTTCAACAATACAATAGACACCAAGGTCATACATCATTAGGGGAAACAACAAGGAGACTTAGCCTTAAGGACTCTTTCTTTTCTTTCAACATTAAGTTAAGGTAACTTCTAGGTCAATCAAACCCACATCATCACCCTACAAAGATAAAAGTACTTCACTCAATTCTAGGGAAACATCAATTAACAACATCAAGGGACTCAGAACACAATAAGAACTTAGAAAAAAAACTATGACTCACCTTTCCATAAAACTCTCATTCTTATTCCAAATATCACAACTCCTTTATACATTAATTATCATGTTCATATGCATAAATTCTTTACACATTTCAACAACTTCTAAGCAAAGGAAAATTTAGTTAATCTCCCAAAAATATTACAGTAAGCTGACTAGCATCATAGTAATCATGATTCAACATTCCAAAATGAAACATTTAGGCAAATGATGGGAATATCATGAAAATATAATCTACCAAAATTTAACAAGACAAGCATCCAATCATCACACCTAGGATCAAGTCTATACAAAGGACTCCAATCCATGCTAAGCAACTAATCAAGGACTACATATATACAAAGGGAATCATTGAACACCTTTAAGCACATATTCTTAGGGTAGCATGCTTTCATAGGTAGTCACTAAGCATTTCAAGTCAAATCATATCATAAGGCTACAATCATGGGAAACCGTATTGTAACACATCATTCCAAAGGAAACTCATATCAACCATAAAAACTTCTAACATGCTTTAACCAGATCATGACATAGATTATTCAATATAACATGCTATTTCACATATATTTCATATATAGCCTTAATTGGAACCACATCATCAAAACATGTCAAAATTCACCGTCACACATACTCATCCAACCATAAAACCAAGATAAGCATTTAAACTCACCTTTTCTCCCTCAAGCATAGAGAACAATCTCATCCAAGCAATCACATCTAAAAAGACCACCGGACAAGAAAACATAAAAGAGAGATCTTATAGACTTAAGTTCTATGGCACGATATGAGAATGATGAAAAAGGGAAACTCTATCGTCCTACCGCCTCTCGTACCATTTGACGTGTCGCGACTCACTACCAATGATACATTACTCTACTAGACATGGAAAAATGAGACTTCCTGGACCCTAAACAACTTTCAAAAAACCACATGCTCTGATACCACTTTTGTCACATCCGGAGAGCACCCCCTAGAAGTAACATGGCGTACTTGACCTCTCGGAGGTCTTATCAAAGCCCATAGTTATCATTCATCGCATTTTCATAGTAAATTTAGCGGAAAATTTAAAAATTTTCATAGCATATCATATGATGATCATAACTTAGCTTCATATATATAAAATATAACTCATAATACATATTTAGACTCTAAGTCTATTTGCCATGTTAGACTCAAAAACATTAGAATACATTACGGACACGACCCTTAAAACATAAGACATAGCTATACAACATTTAATAAACTTTAAAGTAAGACATGAGTAGGGAGTCCTTGGAACTTAAGGACCCCTTTCCTTGACCTTGGGAATCCTCTATTAACCTCCTCATTCATAGACATACTTTTTAAGCATCCATAACCTACACTTTGTATAAAAAGTAGAGAAGATTGGGATTAGTCCAAGAATGCACTAAGTATGGCAACCATGTAAAACCATGCATTTAAAAGGGACATTTTCTTAAAATCATACTTCATTCCTTTTTGAGTAAATATTCATAAAACCATTAGACAAATGCATTTATATTATTCACATACTTCATATTGACATATTCAAAGGCCAAACATTACATGAAATCACATATAGAATTTAAGTCATTTTTGAGTCACATTACAGTGAGCTCCTTTTATGTTACAATGAGCATTCTTTCCTATTATTCATTAACTTCCCAAGTAACCCTCTAGTGATACTTGGTGCAATGTATCACCTTAAGGTCACAAGAAAGCGTACATACAACCTACATAAGTCATCACACATCATCATATAAGTATAACCTATCAAAGACACATTTAGGTCAAGGCTTTAGGAACATTACAGAAGCTTAGGATATTCATTCCTCATATGCTTATAACAAATTGAAGAACCTATTTAGTTTAGAATATTGTTGGGCACATCTTTCAAGGCCCCTCTATTATCTAGATCATCATTCATGTGTGTGTGTATTCATATGTTAGCAAACCTTTCACATAACACAGAATGTGACACATGTTCATATATCAATGCACAAGTGTATATGTGTACCTATAGGACCAATCCTTTCATATCAACACTCCAAGACACTATTCACATTCATACTTCATCATATCATATACTTAACATCATAACATATATGTCATATTCATAACATGTTCATACAATCCTATTCATGTCCTTAGAAGACCAACCTAGGAACAATACCATCATGGTGCATGCGCATGTGCAATTCATAGTCATAGTACCTTACCCTTTCCAATGCTAGTACATCTATCAAGTCATCCTAGTTAATGATACATCAGAAAATATCATAGAATTGTTGATATAGCATAAGACTCATTTATTTAAGACTTACTACATTCTTACAGTAAGCTTTAGTCTTTATGTACTTATCTTAGCTTTACATCACATATACCATTATAAGACCTAATCATAGGCAGTAATTATATATTACCTTAACATAGCCATTTACATGCTCATTACAATAGTAACATCACCTAGATTCACAACTACAGAAGAAGACTAGGCACAAGTTACACATAAGGTGATCATCATAACCACTCCTTCACATAATCATCGATTTTACTTCAAGGCCAAGGTCAACACATATATAATGAAAATAAAGTAAACACCGCCACCATGAGTGGAACTTACAATGCCATACAAGGCTTAATCAACATTATATATGAAAGTAGAGGAATGAGCCATTCTTAACGATTCATCAATCTTTGACCATCATTGATCAATACACCTTTTTCATCCTTAATACATTACATAGAAGTAGATATATGTACTTAAATCGTAAACCAAACCATGTACAAGTTGTTACAAGCTCATGATACAAATAGTGCAAAACATTATCATTATTCTAGAGAATAGATAGGCATAGATCATCAAGTAACTTCCCTAGATTTTCTCATCAATAATGATGTGTCAGTAATATACATTTACGGAAGTATCTAAATAGATATAAATCAAATCTAAATCATGCTTCATCTAACCTAGAATTAGGATCACATAAGGTTCATTACAACATTCAAATTGTATGCTAGAAGAACCTAGATCAATTCATGCCAGGACTGCTTTTTTTTATCATCAAGAATTAATAACCACAACTCATTAATATATTTAATATAAGGCAGTAATTAAGGATAACATAACCTACACGAAATCCTACTACAATTTGCTATAACATCTAGATCACAGTGAACATTCTACTTTAGACATCAATGGGAAATAGGAGAATCAAAGACTAATCGACATTGATCCACATTAATTACTTATTGATAATTCATCAATAATATCCAAGTAATACAGTAGACAAGCATTCCTACACAATCAAATTCCACATTAAATCATTAGGAGGCCAATGTTACAGTGGATTATTGAAACCTAAGCTAAGCATGTTCAGATCTTCATACATTGATCCACATGGATCCTTCGTCATAAATTCAACATCAATTCATGTAAATAACAGTATATATAGACAATTAAACATAAGTGAATCACAATTCAACCATTAACAAGTCATGATCACAAAGCCCATGCAAGGACTAAATCGATTTAGGGAAGGAACATGGGTTCATCATGCAATTGGATTAAAATCATGTTACAACCAATCATTAACATCAATTATCATAATTTAACCATTTAAAACCTTTTGAGAAAGAACCCATGGATTGAATGAATAAGAAGAATTTTGATCAGGGTCTCTCATATGTTCTTTAGCTTCACCAACAATGGAGGTTTTTAGGGAGAAGATTTTTGGAGGGAAAGGTTTATTGCGTGTAAAGGGGATTGGGAATGGGTTGTTAACGTGTTTGATCACTTATATACACACAAATATAGTTAAATTAATCAACTATAGATAGGTTAGGACATGGGTTGAATTTCCCATTCACTCCTTAAATAAAACAACTGCAATGCAGCAGTTACAAGCCACCATCGCCGGACCACCATCGACTGGTCGTTGGTCAATCAATTGGCCGTCCTTTGGATTCCGTCGATTGAAAGTTTGCTTGTATTTGGGTTTAGACGTGCCCAGGTTAATTTTTCATTGACGAGACCTCACCAATGGGCCATTGGTCAACCAACTGGCTGTTATTTGGTTCACCTATTGACACTGCCAAGGCAGTGTCTCGACCGGCCTTGGGTCATTCTTGTGGGCCCTTTTGCATGGCCCTTTAGAAGTCGTACCGAGATGTTTCAACCGTAAATACAACCCTTAACAAGTTTTAGACCACCCACCTGATTTCCATTCAAAACTAATACACATAACACGTCCAAACAGGCTAGGCCCTATCAAGACACACATTGAGCGTCTAAAGGGCTATCATTTGAACGTCTTGGACGTTCTTTGACGTTTGACCTCCAAACTTCATGAAAATCCATATACTATATTTTGATATCATTATAAATCATTTTAAGACTTCATAATTTCATGACCTACTATTTGTAAAGACGCATAGACACGTTAGGGCACATAGGTGAGTAGTCGTTGAACGTCTTGGTTGTTCCTTGACGTTTGACTTCCAACTCACCTCAAAATTTAAACACTGCCTCAATACCATATTATAAGTAATTTTAGGACCTTGGAAACATAAGACAAACATGTTAGGCTCTAGAAACCCTAACTCATTTTTGGGGTCTTACAGTAGTCTTCTCACTAAAAGCTATCCTAAGACTCACTTGAGTAAGAAAACGAGAGACCTTCCATAAAACGTCTCTAGGCACACCTAAATGATACTCAAGACCACCTATAATAAGATCAACACACAGTTACAAGATATCAAACACATAAACATGACATTCTCCTTCAAAAGGCTATCAAAAGACTTACTTAAGTAAATCAAGAATATAACGTCCATGATTTTCCTCTTCAAGATTACCTAAATAATCCTTAAGACTACCTAAGGCTTAGATCATGTACACATAAACAACATCTTCCCTAACTAGTGTCATTCTTAAGACTTATCTAGGTAAAATACGAAGTGACCATTCCTATGCCCCCTTCACACCTTAACTAGACAACCCTTAACTACTCTAGTAAGTACTTATTCATTTAACATACTTTATTAACTTAAGTCATTACATTCATTAGTCATGAAAGACTCATTAATCACATAAGGACATTCAAATAATGGTCTTGGACACTACCTAAGGACTATAACTAACACCATCAAAGCCTATTGTACAATGTCTAGAGAACGTCTCATACAACCACCTAAACCTCATAGAACTTCTCTAATGCTAGTAGGTATCCCATGTGATGAGAAAAGGCAATAACCGACGTAGACCATGATAGATAGACATGGAATCCGGAGTTCGAACCTACTCCGGTGAGGTTGTTCTACTTTCCAATGGTAGAACTTGGACACATCCCATGTATGCACATGGTTAAGGAATAAGAATGGCGTGCATTGCACTCTTGTCTCATCCTTTAACTAGAGCTAATTCCCTTACCATACTCACTCGTTGCTAGCCTTTGTTCTCAATTTATTTTAAGGGTTCATATAAAGGGGTTCCATGTCTAGTTCATAACCCAATCACAATCACCCTACCAAAGAGGTCCACTAGGGCTACCTTACAATGTCGACAAGAAACTCATAATGACTTTCCTAAGTTTTGATATAATATGGTTCCAGCCAACCAACCTTAAGTCTACCATTCCTTTACTTGAAGGATAAATTTACGGCTTTCGAATTCAACATTCATAACCTTACCACTAGGTTGGAGGTTTCACATGAACGACTCTCTTAACGTCATTTAAGGTCTCATGTCATTCATACAAGACTAAGAGGCTTTAGCATCCTAAGTCAAGAAATTTCATATTCACATTCATACATTCATCAAGTAAGGGATGTAAGTCAACCAAGACAAGATACCACATATTTTACTTCAACACATATTACATGTCATTCTAGATGCACATACACATAAAGCCATAGTCGTAGTCTAAGATTATCATCTAATTAGCATCAATAGAAAAACACATATACTTTCACGTTACTTATCATGTAGATAGACATTATCCAACTTCACATAATCATCATAATACTTCAAGTAGTTGCCGACAAGGACATGATCATCATATTACATAAAGTAACGCCGACAAGGCTACATCAATTGCAACTAAAGCAGATCACACTGCCACCATAAGTGGACCGTACCAATTACAACATAACTGAAATCTAATTAACATAAAATAAAGGGAATTAGGTAAGTTTACCACCACTCGATCCTCAACACTTTGATCCAATGCTAAATCATTCAATTCAATATCGCAAGGCCCTTAGCCATGGTCATGACCAATAATTCAATATAAAAACAATGATACTCAATGAAATTAGGTCAATTAAATATAGATTCATCAATGTAAGATAACCTAGATATCAATTCAATACAGTTATTACATCAATCAATAGCCCATAGAAAACTACACTAGAATTCATAAGCACTAACTCCAAATCACTTAACCCATAAAGTAGTCAAAAACTTGGGTTCATCAACTACATGGGTTCATAGGTTAATTGAGTTAAAATCATGTAACTAATAAAAATTCAATCAATATATAGTTATTTAATACCTTTAATGCAAGAACCCATGGATAGAACATGAAATTTGACAATTCATCTTTGAAAACTTCAGAAAATTTCATTGAAAGTTGGGCTCCTTAATCAATAGAGTTCCAATGAAAAAAAACCATACCTCAATGAATTTAATTATTAAATTTGATGAAGAATCTCCACTCAATTATCAAATCCAAGTCCTTCCTGGAGTTTTGGATCCAAATGAGTTCTAGAGAATTTCTAAGGGAATTTGGGTTTTGATTTTGAAGAATGAAATCTTCAAAGTGTTTTAGACTTATAAACATATTTAATATACCCAAAAGACCCTTTTGAAACCGTCAAAAGTCTTATTTGGACGTGGGGTGAATTTACAACTTCACCCCTCAACTTACAGTGAAGCTGCATAGGAACAACCTCACAGACGAAAGGCCCATTGACGGCCCGTCCCTTGACCAACGGACCGTCTTGCTGGTCCGTGGTCTGGGACTGAGGCTTGTCTTTGGCCTCTACATCCCAATGCATAAGTTTCCATCAACAAGACCTCACTTACGAGGCGTCGACTGACCCACTGGGAGTAGATTGCCATCCGTAGGTGGGCTGTCTTGGGTAGTCTTGGCCACCAACACGGGTTTTTCCTCAAGGACACTTGGATGGTCCTTGGGGATTTTTGCCCAGATTTTTCAAACCCAAACATGATCTTATACGAGTTTAGGACCTCTCACATTAATTTCATCCAAAACAAATGTATAAAACTCATAAAACATGCATAGACACGCAAAGTCATTTCAAGGAAAACCTTGCAAACGTCATGGACGTTCTTGGACGTTTGACCTCCAAACATCATGAAACTTGAAATACTACCTATATACATACAATAAATCATTTAAGGAACTTAGAACCTCATTAATCACACAATTAGGCACATAACTACATATGAGGCACATAGGTGACTTAGTCGTCACACGTCTTAATCGTCCCTTGACGTTTCACTTCCAAATCACCTAAAACTCTAATCACTTCCTCAATACTACATACTAGAAAATTTTAGGACCTTATAACGTCATGAAAAAATTTTAGGCTCTAGATTCACCTTTGTCATTTGAGGGTTGTTATAACATCAATGTAAACGTAAACCTTAATGTGAACGTCAACATACACATAAATGTCAACGTCCATATAAACATCAACGTCCATATAAATCTCAACATAAACGTAAACGTCAACATAAAAATCAATTTAACATCAACCTGAATGTCAACTTCAACGTCAATGTGAACATCGACGTAAATGTGAACGGAAACATCAACATCAACAGAATGTTAACGTCAACGTGAATGTCAATGTCAATGTTCACATTAACTTAAAATTTAATGTAAACATCATAGTGAACATCAATTTCAAAGTCAACATCAACATGAACGTCAATGTCAACGTGAACGTAAACGTTAACATCAACATGAACATCAACATGAACATCAATGTAAATGCGAAAGTGAACGTCAACGTGACCATGAACGTTAATGTGAACACAATGTACACATGAATGTCCACATCAACGTAAACATAATTGTCCACGTAAATGTCAACATACACATCAACATCAAAATCAACGTCAACATCAATGTAAGGGTCAATATGAATGTGAACGTCAACATCAACGTCAACATGAATGTCAATGTAAATGTGAATGTGAACATCAATATAAACGTCAACATCAACGTCAACATTAATGAACATCAAACGTCAATGTAAATGTTAATATGAACATCAAGTAAATGTAAACATCAATGTGAACATGACCATCAATGTGTATGTTAATGTCATCGTCGACGTGAAAGTTAACATGGATGTGAACGTAAACGTAAATGTCAACGTGAACGTCAACCTCAATGTCAAAGCAAACATTAATTTGAACATGAACTTCAACATGAACATGAACATGAACATGAACATCAAGGTACACGTAAACGTGAATGTCAATGTCAATATCAACGTAAACGTCATCTTGAACATCAATGTAAACATCATTATGAACATCAAGGTTAGCGTAAGGTCAGTGTGAATGTAAATGTGAAAGTCAACATGAACATGAACACCAATGTGAACGTCAACGTAAACGTTAGCATGAAAGTCAATGTGAACGTCAATATGAATGTGAGCGTCAACGTGAATGTCAACATGAACGTGAACGTCAAGGTAAACATAAAATTGAACGTCAATATTAACATTAACGTGAACATCAACATCAACATCAACGTGAACATCAACATGAATGTGAACATCAACATCATCACCAACGTTAACATCAACGTGAATGTGAACATCAACTTAAAGGTGAACATCAATGTTGACATTCACATGAAAGTGAACATGAACTTTAACGTCAATGTCAATGTGAACATTAACGTGAACTTCAATGTAACTTCAAAATAAACATAAACTGCAATATTAATGTCATGAACATCAACATAATCGTGAATTTAATGTCAATCTCAACTTGAACGTCAATGTCAAGTTGAAATTCAATGTAAACGTCAGGTGAACTTCAGCGTTAATATCAAGGTGAACGTCAACATGAATGTGAATGTGAACTTCAACATATACGTGAACATGAACATGAATGTCAACGTAAACATCAACATGAACGTGAACGTGAACGTCAATGTGAATGTTAACATCAATATGAACATCAACGTCAATGTGAATATGTCAATGTCAATGTTAATGTCAACATGAATGTCAATGTTAATGTAAACATAAACGTTAGCTTGAACATCAACGTAAACATCATCGTGGACATCAACGTCAACATGAATGCCAACGTCAATGTTCATGTCAACATCAATGTAAATGTGAATTGAATGTCAACATATACATAAACATCAACGTCAACGTAAAAGTCCATATAAATGTCAATGTAAACGTAAATATCTACATAAACATCAACATAAATGTTAACGTAAATGTCAACTTCAATGTCAACGTGGATGTGAACATCAACATCAACGTAAATGTCAATGTCAATGTGAACGTCATTGTGAACATCAATGTGAACATTAATGACAACGTTAACGTTAACATTAACGTGAACATCAATGTCAACGTCAACGTGAATGTTAACGTAAACACCAGCTTGAACGTCAATGTAAACTCTAACATCAACGTGAACATCAACGTCAACATGAACGTAAATGTAAACATCAACATAAATGTTATCATCAACATGAATATTAATGTGAACTTAAATGTGAATGTCAGCGTGAACGTCAACACGAATGTGAACATGAACATCAACGTGAATGTGAATGTCAATACGAACGTCAACTTGAACGTCAACGTGAACATTAACTTGAACATCAACGTGAACCTCAACATGAATGTCAGTTTGAACATTAACGTAAACTTTAGCATGAACGTGAATGTGAATATCAAGAACAACGTGACGTCAATGTCAATATAAATATCAATGTCAACGTCAACAGCAACATAAACATCAACTTGAACGTCAATGTGAATGTGAACGGCAATATCATCATCAACATCAAAATAAATGTAAATGTCTACGCTAATGTGAACATCAAATTTCAGGTGAACATCAGTGTTGACGTTCACGTGAACATCAACATCAACATAAACATCAACGTTAAGGGTGCAACATGGGAGGCCGAGGCCGACATGAAGTCCCGTTACCCTCATCTTTTTGAAAGTTAAGGTTAGTCATTCTTTTTAATAATATAAATATGACTAGAAATTAAAGTTTCTTGATTTTCGGTGAAGTTTTGCACATTATGCATTTTTGAAAAAAAAAACATACAGTAAAGTTACTGTAGTATTTCTCTTAAAAACTTGAAATTTTGCTTTTTGCTTGTTTTAGGTTATGTTGTGCATTTTGTTATTGTGAGTCTTTATGAAATGATAAGTAGCATGTTTTTAAGTTGAACCTTGTGCTAATTGACTCATATAATGTATTTTGATCTCATAAGTGTTGTGAGAAGGAAATGTCTCATGATGAAGTGTTTTGAGCTTTATGTGTGGTAATATGAGTTTTGATATTTTCCTTGTTAAAATGACATGATTTATGTTTATTTGATATTGTTGATTGGTTGGGCTGCTAGTCTTGAGTCTATTCCTTCTTTCAAAAGAATTTTACTGTGTAACATTACGGAAAATCATATGTGTAATGAAGAGCCCAGTATGCCCTTAGGATAACCTATTAGGGTTACAGAGTAATCCCAATGCCCAATATTTAGAAATATTGGGCATAGTATAGAAAAATTGGCTAAGGGATATTAGCCAATTTTCCATATACGAATAAGAAATATACTTTTTGGGTTGTCACACCCTAATCCAAGATTGATGTTCAACAAAAGTACCTACAATGAAGACCCTAAGCTAAAAGCGAAATCCGTTCAGAATAGTTTCACAGAAAGTACTAGGCATCCAAGTGTCAAGCCTAGTACCATAGCACATGATCATTTAAAATAATCATATAAATTAAGAAGTGCCCAAGGACATAGTGAGGGTCCTTGGGATACTAAGTAAACATTCCCGAATGAACCATAAATAATAGTAAGTTAGGGAAGTAAAACAAACCCATGTACAAGCACAAGGGCAAGACATGTGAAGCATCTTCCAAAGGAGGGGACCACCCTAACCGAATTCGGTTAGGGTAGTTAGGGGGGGAATGTGCACAAGGGACAAGTCAATGTGGATCCTAACCTACCTACAAATTATAGACTCTAACCTACTGCCCTAAATAACTAAATAACCTAGGACTAACCGAATTGGACCCATTAGTGCACCCGACAACCTAGGACCCAAATCGGGATGACACTAACCTAGTACTAGTTAAAGAGAAAACCTAGTACCTAAATTATGATGGTCCAAAAGGTTAGTTATGGTCCTAAAATCTTAGGGGTACTTTAATTAATTAATTTAAAAGGGCTAAACCGAAACTACAAAGGAAATTTCCTGATTTCGTTTATGACAAGAAAGGGACAACCTAGTACCTAACCTAGAATGGTACAAAGAGTTAGTTAAGATACTAAAAACATAAGGGTACTTTATTAATTACCCAAGTCTACTTAATTAATTAATTTATCAACTTTATTAATTGATTTAAAGGGACAAAACCGAAATCACAAAATAATTCCCAGATTTCGGTTAAGACAAGGAAAAGACAACCTAGTACCTAACCTAGGATGGCCCAAAGCATTAGTTATGGTTATAACGACTCAAAGGTACCTTAGTAATTAACCAAGGTCACTTTAATTATATTAGAAATTTAATTAATTAAATTAAAGGTGTCAAACCGAAATTCTTATGCTAACCTAGTACAATTCAAGAAACATCTTAGTACTTAACCTAGGATGGTCCTAAAGGGTTGATTATAGTTTCAATGACTTAGGGGTACTTTAGTAATTACCCTAGGTCCGTAAATTAATTAAATTAAGTATTTAATTATTTAATATAAAGTTAAAGTGTTGACCAAAACCATAGTCAACTCCAATTTCCAGATTTGACTAAGTGTTCTGTTCTTCTATGTTTAGTCAACTTAGGAGGGGTGTTTTGGTAACTGGTTAATTAATTTATTAAATTAACTTATTAAACCTATGTTTTATAATGCAATATCAGTTCCTAAACCTAAAAATAACGATCAAAACGTTGATATTCAGGATGCTAAGGCAGTAGGCGACAAACCGCAAGAAAAACGTAGAACGCTGAAGAGTTCTTAGGAGAATTCAAGGTTTTGTTCAAGGTTTCGTTCCAGGTGATCTTCGTAGATTAAATTTTACATGAGGTATGGTTTTCTCTCTTTGACTTCTTTCTCCAAGAGAACTATCTTTCGAATGATTCAAAGATCTTGAAAACTAGGGTTGTTTCCCATCGTTCTTGTCGAACAACTTTCCCTAGTATTCTTGTTACGATTTCAATGTTGAATAGGTTAGAAATCATGTTCTCGGTATGTGGTGCTGGCTGATCTTACTATGTCTTGTTTTTGATTCAATAATGATTGATCGAACCTATTAATTGGACTGATTTGATGCTAAGTGTTACTAAATGAATTAAAAGAATGATGCTATGTTAAAGATATCTCCGAAAATGTTATGTATGAAGATGTAAGGGTCTGTTGTGAATAATTTCTATTAATATGATGCTATGGATATTTTAAATTCATCAAATGATAATATGATGCTTTCCATTACAACTTAAAAACGTTACTCTAAAGTCATGAACTAAAATTGGCTTAACAAGGACACTATGAAATCATATCTTGAATGAATTGGCTATCTGGTTACAATAAAATTGGCTAACTCTATTTCTCAAAATGAATATATGCTAATGTCTAGAAACTTATGTAAATTATTAAAATATTTTCTGAGGGTTCATACATATGGATTTTAAATATGAACATACCTAAAACTGGCTTATGCCAATAAGAATGAATTTGCTAGTCTAACATCCCAAATCTTGAGCCAATACTAATCATATGCTAAATCTTGTGTAATTAGATTATCAAATGATAATATAAGAACTTCTAAATTAATATCAATGAATCCATAACCAAGGGCATGACACTCATCGAGACGACTCCCAACATGGTCTAAAAGAATGACATATGAACTCATGAAACTCATTGAATGAAGTGCTCATTGTCCATAAACAATGATATGGATCTACTACACTAAAGTAAGTAAGTACCATGAGTTATAACATAATTAAAGGGGTATAAAGTAAGTAAGTGAACAGAATGGGGTGTTAAAGGAAGTTACACAAGTCTCACTTACACCTAAGCTGCTATGTTAAAAAAATACTCACGTACGAAGGTGTTAAAAGGTGTGATCCAGTCTCATTAACACCAAAGGATGATATGTAAGAAAAAGTCACATTTCATCCATTTAAATGTAAGGATGACCAGTAATCAATAGAGTAAGTAAATATACATCTAGAAGCAAGCCTTCATAATGCTTGAGTTAACACTAGAAGATAATGAAGAAATAAACATTCACGTAAAGGGAGACTAAATATGAAAAGCAAATGTGCTAATGTTAATGAATGTGGTGACAACATGATAAGAGTCTAATGTGAAAGATGAGAGCAATCTGAAATGAGCCTAAGTACATGTTACCAAAATGTACTCACCTATGAGAGTGTAAAGCTAAAGAAGAGACAAGTCTCTATGAACACTCTAACGAATGTAATGAGATTAATGTATACTTAATACTAATGATGAAATGAGAAATCATCTATTGAGCTATGATATCTCATACTAGAAGTCAGCTTCCATGACGTATCAGTTGAATGTAATGGAACTTTCTACTGAGCACCGATAGGCTAGATATTAGCGGTGATGCCTTCTTTTGGGAAGGGCGGAGGTTCACGTAACACTCATGAGATGAGGCTTTCCGACAGGCTGGGTATGGGTCTCCTTATATCTCCTAGTCTTCGAACCTATACTGCCAATATAAGGATCTGGCGGGGTTCAATTCCCATGTACTCTAGCATGTTTTGGGTCACTTTGGCTAGTTATTCCACCTCTTTTCTGTGTGAGGTTTCATGACACTGGATTTCATGACGCTCACATGATCTATGTTGGTTAAAGTTAAAGTTCCCAATAAATGAATGAGGCCATCCTCAAATGATGCACATAATGAAACGAACAATACCAAAGGTGTTAGGATAGGATAATCAAGAGTTGAGTTAGACTCAAGTCATGATAGTCGGTCATTCTTGGTCATTGGACAACGAACCCGATTAAACTGTTAAACTACATCCTAGGTAATAGCAGTTGTTCACAATGGCCCATGAATGAAATAAAATGAAGTACGTAGGAATGAAAGAAGCAGATTGTGTGTTTGCTAAAGCAGACTCCCTAGTTGAGGTCCCATATGTTAAGCCCTCATTTTGGGACGTCTTAATAAAGTCCATGATTCCAAGATCTCATGGCATACGAATAAATGATATGAACAACATTATGTGTTTCATGAATTATGATATGTGCATGTGTACGCTGTTCTGTGCTGTGTGCAAAATGTTTAGTATGATTGTGCATGTTACTCTCATGGCATAAATTTCCTAATCCAAATTCGGAAATCTCATAAACTTTCCTAATCCATATTTGGAAAGTTCACTCACTTTCTTAATCTCAAATTGGCTAGTCCACTGACTTGACCTGCTATAATCAAGTTGCTAGGAAAGAGCTATTCTTACTTATGCATGTCCTTGGTATGTGCTTTCACATACTCATAATTAGTACAAGTGTGTACTAACCCAATAAAACTCTAAACTTTTAGGTTCAGGCACAGGTGGACGCTAGAGCTACAGGATCAACGCCGTAGCAATATGGACATCGAGCATTCATCCGGACTTGTTTGGACCTCATGATTTCGAGGATGCTTACCCATTTAAATTTTAGCTTAGTTGTAGGATTGAGCTAGTGGAGTATGTTCAACTAGCTTTTCTTTCCCGTTTTTGCTCAGACATTGTATTGGTGCCATTTTGGCAAGTACATCTTTATCGTTATAATAAACTTCTTCTTTCATTTGATGATCTTAAAATTAGATGGCTGATGGTGAACAATTATATATATAATAGAATGTTTAGTAAGCATGTTAGGAAACAAAAAGTTTCAAATTTTCTGCTAAAATTAACCTACATGAAGTAAGAATAATGTATGTAGGCTTGTCTGCAAACTCTGAGAGGTCAACGACGCTGGTCTCTTCTGGGGTTTAGATTCTGGTCGTGACAGTTAATGTCAACATCAAGGTGAACGTGAACGCAAACGTAAACATCAACATGTACATCAACATCATCATCAACATCAACATCAACATAAATGTAAACGGGAATGTGAGAGGCAACATCAAGGTGAACATCAACATTGATTTTCACGTGAATGCCATCGTCAACGTAAACTTCAATAAAAAAGTCAACGTCAACGTAAATGTCAATATAAAAGTCAACGTCAATGTGAACTTCAATATGAACATCAACGTAAACATCAACGTAAACATTAGCGTGAACGTCAATGTGAACGTTTACATGAATGTGAACGTTAACGTCAATGTGAATGTGAACGTCAACATGACCGTCAATGTAAAAGTTAATTTGAATGTCAACATAAACGTCAATGTAAACATTAGCTTGAACGTCAACGTAAACTTTAGCGTGAATGACAATGTCAATGTACAACACTTCATCATCAACATCGACGTCAATGTAATGTCAACATGAATGTGAACGTCAACATGAATGTGAGCATCAACATCGACGTTCACGTGAACGTCAATGTCAATATAAAACTGAACTTCACCGTTAATGTGAACTTTAATGTAAACATCAATATGAACGTTAAAATGAACGTGAACGTCAATTTGAACGTAAACGTGAACTTCAACGTCAACGTCAACTTGAAAATCTACATGAACGTTAACCTCAACGTCAACATAAACATCAGCTTCATCGTCAACGTAAATTTCACCGTGAACTTCAATGTCCAACTCAACATCAATGTGAATTTCAACATAAACGTAAACGTCAACATCGGCGTGAATGTCAATGTCAATGTGAACGTGAACGTAAATGTTTACATCAACATGAATGTCAACTTGAACATCATCATGAATATGAACATGAACAGCATAGTCAATATCAACATCAACGTAAATGTAAACATCAACATCAACGTCAAGGTCAATATGAACTTCAGTGTAAACATCAATGGGAATGTCAACGTGAATATCAGCGTGAAAGTCAATGTGAACGTCAACATAAACGTACACGTCAGCTTGAATATCAACATAAACATGATCATGAACATCAACATCAATGTCAACATAAAGATGAAAGCCAACATTAACGTAAACATAAATGGCAACTTCAATATAAACGTAAACGTGAACGTGAACGCCAATATTCACCTAAACATCAACACCACGTGAATATCAACGTCCACATAAATGTCGATGAAAACATAAACATCAACCTAAATATCAACCTACACATCAATGTGAACATCAACTTCAACGTCAATGTCAATGTCGACGTGAATGTGAACGTCAACATAAAAATCAAATTGAACGTCAACATCAACATGAACGTGAAAGTCAACATTAACATTAGTACAAACGTCAACGTAAACATCATCATGAATGTCAATTCCAACATCAACGCGAATATCAATGGCAATATGAACGTAAACATTAACATCAACATGAACGTCAACGTGAACTCGAACGTGAACATCAACATAACTGTGAACGTTAAAGTGAACGTCAACATACACATAAACTTTAAAATCCACGTAAACGTAATAGTACATGTAAATATCAATGTAAATATCAACACAACATCAAAATCAACATCAACGTAAGCGTCAATGTGAACGTAAACTTGAACGTCAATTTCAACGTGAACGTGAATGTAAATGTCAATGCAAACATGAACATGAACGTAAACATCAACATCAAGTTCAAATTCAACACGAACATCAAACATCAATGCAAATGTGAACGTGAGCGTCAATATGCACATAAACGTGAACATCAACGTGAACGTCAATTATGTTAATGTCAGTATCAATGTAAACATCAACATGAACGTGAGCGTGAATGTGAACGTCAATGTGAATGTCAACGTGAACATTAACGTGAATGTGAGCTTCCAACATGAACATGAACGTGAATGTCAAGGTAAACTTAAACTTGAAGATCAATGTCAATGTAAACGTCCACTTACTCATCAGCTTTAATGTTAACGTAAACATCAATGTGAACATCAATGTTAACGTCAATGTGATTGTCAACATAAATGTCAGCATGAACGTCAATGTAAACGTTAATATAAACGTCAACGTGAATATAAACATTAGCGTGAACGTCATTGTGAACGTGAACGTCAACATGAACATGAATGTCGAGCTAGATGTAAACTTGAATGTTAACGTTAAAATTAATGTGATGGTCAAATTCAACGTCAATGTGAACATCCACGTGAATGTCAACTTCGATTGAATGTAAATGTTCACGTTGAATGTGAACATTAACGTGACCGTCAACATGAACATGAACATCGAGGTAAACATAAACTTGAACGTCAACTTGAACATTAATGTGAACGTCAAACATAACGTCAATGTGAACATCAATGTGAATGTGAACGTGAAAGTGAATGTAAATGTCAACACAATCATCAACATCAATGTCAATGTGAATGTGAACATTAACATGAAGGTGAACATCAATGATGACGTTCACGTGTACGTCAACATCCACGTAAACATCAACATGAACATAAATGTGAACGTAAACGTCAATGTGAACATCAACGTGAATTTTAATGTAAACATCAACATCAATGTCAACGTGAAATTTAATGTCAATCTCATGAATGTCAACGTAAACATTAATTTAACATCAACGTCAATGTCACTATAAACTTGAATTTAAATGTCAAGGTGAACGTCAGCGTGAACATCAATATGAACGTCAAGATGAACGTGAACATGAACGTGAATGTCAACTTGAATGTTAACATGAACGTGAATGTGAATGTCTATGTGAACGTCAGCGTGAATGTTAATATCAACCTGAACGTCAACTTGAACGTCAACGTGAATCTTACCATGAATATCAATGTCAACGTAAACTTAAACGTTAGCTTGAACATAAATGTAAACATCATCGTGAATATCAATGTCAATGTTAATATCAACATGAACGCCAATATCAACATTAACATCAACCGCAACATAAGCGTGAATGTGAACATCAACATGTACATAAACGTCAATGTCAATGTAAACGTCCACAAAAATGCAAACGTAAATGTAAACATCAACATAAATATCAATATAAACGTCAACATGAATTTCAAAGTGAACATCAACTTCTACGTCTATGTGAATATCAATGTCAAAGGCAATGTCAATGTAAACATCAATGTCAATGTTAATGTTAACGTGAATATCAAAGTCAATGTGAACGTAAACGACAACATGAACGCCAACGTGAACATGAACGTCAACGTGAACATGAACGTCAACGTAAACATCAACATGAATGCCAATTACAATTTCATCATCAACGTGAATATCAACGTCAACATCAATGTGAGCCCAATATTAACATGAACGTAAACGTTAACGTCAACATGAATATCAACGTGAATACGAACGTGAACATAAACGTGAATTTCAACATGAATGTCAATCAGAACATCAACACGTATGTGAACATTAACATCAACTTGAATGTAAATGGGAATGACAACGTCAACGTCTACATAAATGTCAGCTTGAACATCAACGTAAACTTCAGCGTGAACATGAATGTAAATGTCAACAACAATGTGAACGTCAACGTCAATGTGAATGTCAATATAAACGTGAATGTGAACGTGAACATAAAATTAAAGATCAACATGAACGTCAATGTGAATATGAACATCAACATCATCATCAACATCAATGTCAATGTAAATGTCTATGTTAATGTGAACATAAACATAAAGGTGAGCATATGTGTTGACATTCACTTGAACGTCACCATCAAAGTAAACGTCAACATCAACATTCACGTCAATGTCAATATCAACGTGAATGTCAACATCAATGTGAACTTTAATGTAAATGTCAGTGTGAACTTCAACGTAAACGTCAACGTGAACGTCAAAATGAACATGAACGTGAACTTAACATAACATTAACGTTAATGTTAATATCAACGTGAACGTCCACTTGAACGACAATGTGAACATCAAAGTGAACTTCTATGTAAACGTCAATATGTCAGCTTGAACATCAACATAAACATTATCGTGAATATCAACGTCAATGACAATGTCAACAGAAATGCCAACATCAATATAAATGTCGACGTCAATGTGAATGTCAATGTATATGTGAACGTGAACTTCAACATACACGTAAACGTCAACATCCACATAAATATCAACATGCAAAAATGTAAATGTAAACGTAAACATCAACATAAAATTTAACCTAAACATCAACGTGAATGTTAATATGAACATCAACTTCAGCATCAATGTGAACGTCAGCGTGAATGTCAACATGAATGTCAATGTCAAAGTGAACAGTAATGTGACCGTCAACATGAATGTCAATATTAAAATTAACATCAACGTCATCGTCAACGTCTTTTATAACGTCAACATCAATGTTAACTTGAATGTAGACGTCAACGTGAATATCAACGTAAACATTAGCGTGCACTTTAATGTGAACGTCAATCTGTACGTAAACATGAACGTGATCATGAACGTGAACGTGAATGTCAATGTGAACGCCAATGTGAACATATATGTCAATGTTAATGTAAACGTCAGCTAGACATGAATGAAAACATCATCGTGAACGTGAACGTTAAATTAAACATCAACATAAATGCCAACGTCGATGTAAATGTCAATGTCAGCTTCAAAAACAGCATCATACACGTCTATGTCATGTCAACATCAACATGAACGTCAACATCAAAGCAAACGTAAATATTAACATCAATATGAATGTTAACATGAACGCAAACGTGAATGTAAATGTGAACATCAACGTTAATGTAAACGTGAACGTACACATAAACATTAAAGTCAATGTAAACATCAACATCCACGTCATTGTCAATATAAATGTAAATATCAACACCAACATCAACGTCAACATCAATGTAAGTGTCAATGTGAATATGCACGTCAATGTGAACGTGAACCTGAATATGAATGTCAATGTGAATGTTAAGATCAACATCATCATCAACATCAATGGGAATGTTAAACATCAATACAAATCTCAATATGAACGTAAACATGAACGTCAACATCAACAGATACATGAATGTGAATGTCAATGTGTACGTTAATGTCAACGTCAATATGAACATCAACGTGAACGTCAACCTAAACGTGAATGTGAACATAAATGTGAATGTCAATGTGAACATCAATGTGAATGACAACATGAATATCAACCTGAATGTGAACTTTAACCTGAACGTCAACATTAACGTGAACATCAACATTAATATAAATATCAACTTGAATGTCAAAGTTAACAATAGCGTGAACATCAATGTCAACATGAATGTCAATGCAAACGTTAGCATGAACATCAACCAAATATTAGCATGAATGTGAATGTTAAAGTGAATATGAACGTCAACGTCAATGTGGATGTTTATGTGAACGTCAACATGGACGTTTATGTGAACGTCAATGCTATAAAAACCCTAGACATAGATATACTAAGAGATGCTTAATGTGTCAAGAATGCCTATCATTAGACTAGGGTTCACACGGGTTGATGCGCGTAGAACCAGACCTCGAAACCCGTGCTACATCCAAAACAACTAACTTGGAGAGTTAGTTGAGCTTTCAAAGGTCGGGTCCAACCATGTAGGGCTCTCAAATATGAAGATTAACTCGAAGGAGTCTTTAGCGGACCTAAAAAGAGGAAATCATACGTTTGGAGGGTCTAGGGGTAAAATGGTCTTTTTTCAGGGTAAGGGTAATATCATAATTACCCTTAATATATAATTAATTATATAATTGATAAGGTGGAGGGGCAAATTAGGCACAGAAAGCCGAAATTGAGCTCTTGAATTGAAGTCTTGCTTCACCCATGTTCGAACCTAGGTGGAAGCAATGAATTAATGTGATTTTTATTTAAGATATTGAATTAATATAATAAATTAATAGTTATTTTTCATTATCTGATTTAAAATAAAATAAAATACCAAATTTTTAATAATTAAGAAAGCCTTATTTAACTAAGTCCTAAGCTAGACTCCTAAACCTAATATAAATCCCACTCTCTCACGTATATCTCTCAACTCTCATGCTCAATCTCTCCCATTCTTTCACACGATATTTCTCTGCCAAAATAATATACAAAAGCAGAAAAATAAACCAAGTGTTTCACACTTGAAGAACTCACACGAAATCACAAGAAAACAAACGTTCATCGCACACTAGGATAAAGGAGGTTGTCATTCGAGTGGATTTAATATTTACGAGGGTTAGAGGTGTTCCTGAATGGAGTTTTTGGGCAGAAACTTCAAGGTTTGAACGTCAAAATAAGGTATGGTTTTTCTTCTCTCTTGGTCCTTTCCCCAAGAGACCCTATAAGGTTTGTATTAGTCATTCGAAAACTAGGATTGTTTCCCATTTTACATGACCCTGTCACTAGCTCCCAATGAATCGTATGTTGGGTATGATTGCAGGTAGTTTTAGGTGTATGTGATATTGTCGTGATGATTATGATTACGTTTGTCTACTTAAATTCCTATGAAATGCAACCATGTACTCGAAAGTTTGTGCAAGTGTGTGTCTGTGCAAAAATGTCACTGTGAAGGTTACTGTAAATGAGGTCAAGTTAAGGCTTCAAGTTTAATATTGTTTTGGTCATCATTTTACGTACATAAACCTATATAAATCGTGATGTTCATAAAAATGGAAGTGGGGCTGATTTAAGCGCCAAAAATTTAGCTAAACAAATCCATTAAATCCACCCCAAAAAGTGTTAAACGATCCATGAATCTTCCCAAGTTTTCAAGTGGAAATATTGATGAAAATGAGTGAAGAAAATGATTAAGTGTACAGCCAAAAATATAAGTTTAGTTTAGGCTAAAATATAGGAGGGAAAACTGGAAAATTATATTAATTTAAAGGGGTGAGGCCACTATGATTCAAACCTGTGACCTCACCCGTGTGAAACCTTAATCTCTCAAGAAAGAAAGAAATGGGGCTAGGGGGATTGGAAATGGGGTGTACAAGCAAGTAGGGAGAATTAAAAACTTTAATTAAATAAAATGGGAGGCGTGGGAATCGAACCCACAACCTCAAGGCTGGAAAGGAGAAGGGCGAAATAAATTAGAAAACAAAATGAGGTTGTGGGGGCTCGATCCCACAACCTCACTTCCAAACGCCTAGATAAGCCAATTTTAATTAAAAATAAAATAAGGAGGTTGTGGGAGTTCGAACCCACAATCTCACAGCCTAGTGAAATTAAAAATAAAATATGGAGGTTGTGGGGGTTCAAACCCACAACCTCCCAATTTCCAGTGAAATAATGAATAAAATAAAAAGAGGCTGTGGGGGTTTGATCCCACAACCTCTTGGTCTAGGCGAATTGGACAATACAAATTTTAAATGAAAAATAAAAAGGGGTTGTAGAGGTTCGACCCCACAACCCTTCGCGCAAATAAGAGGAGAATTCAAGGAGAAAAATAGAGATAGAATGGTGATGTAGAGGCTCAATCTAGGGTCCCAATGTCATGAAGACTAAAAATAAAGTCAAGGAAAAATTTAAGTATTGTCCAAGGCATTCGAACTTGGGTACCCTTGCCCAAATTTCTCTATTGATACATAAATCATACGTGAATTAAATGTTTAAGAATAATGCGACCTACTAAGATCGAAATCAAGATCTTTGCATACATATAAGATATATAAGTCTTGTACTACATAATCTTAGGAAGATATGAGTCACTTAACAAACTATGAATGAACCCTCATGGCTTGTATGTATAGACACATAAGTTTAGCGTACGATTAAAAATAAGTGAAGCTAAGATGTATGTAATGAAATAATGAAACCCTATAAGGGTTAAGTACGAGTGTAAGATACACTAAATGGCCAAGTGCATTGGCATATGACGAAATGAACAATGAAATGATGAAATGAACAATGAAGTGATGAAACCCTAGAAAGGTTAAGTAACAGTGTGAAACACACTAAATAGCCAAGTGCATTGGCATATGATGAAATGAACATTCACGTAAAAAGGGGTTAGTAATTATAAAGATCAAATGAAATGAAATGAAGTACGTATGAATGAATGAAGCAAGCTCTGTGTTTGCTAATGAAAACTCCCTAGTTGAGGTCCCATATGTTGAGCCCTTATTTTGGAAAGTCTTAATGTCAAGTCCATGATTCCAAGGTATCATTGCATATGAATGAGTGTTATAAAAGATGTTATGTGCTATATGTTGTATAATATGTGCTATGTGTAAGATGTTATGTGCTGTGTGCAATATGATAAGTATGATGATGCATGTTACTCTCATGGCATAGCTTTCCTGATCCCAATTTTGAAAGCTCATAGACTTTCCTAATCCAAATTTGGAAAGTTCACTCACTTTTCTAATCTCAATTTGGCAAGTCAACTGATTTGACCTGCTATAATAATGTTTCTAGGAAAGAGCTATTGTTACTCATGCATGTCCTTGGTTTTTGGTTGCATATACCCATACTTAGTACAAGTGTGTACTAACCCTATAGAACTCTAAACTTTTAGGTGCAGACAAAGGTGGATGCTAGAGCTACAGGATCAACGCTCCAGCTATCCGTACGTCGAGCATTCATCCGGACTTGGTAGTACCTCATGCTTTCGATGATGCTTTAGATTAGTTGTACGATTGAGCTAGTGGAGTATGTCCCACTAGCGTTTCTTTTTCGGTTTCTTTTCAGACAGTATATTGGTGCCATTTTGGCTAGTACATCTTTATCTTTATAATACACTTCTTCTTTCATTTGATGATCTTAGTGTTAGATGGTTGATGGTGAACAATTATATATGTAATAGAATGTTTAGTAAGCATATTAGGGAACTAAAAGTTTAAAATTTTCCGCTAAAATTTATCTTGATGAAGTAAGAATGATGTATGTAGGCTTGTCTGCGACCTCTTAGAGGTCAACGACGCCGGTCTCATATGTGGTCAAGACTCCGGTCGTGACAAATACAAATGTTTATGTGAATGTTAACTTGAATGTCAATGTGAACGTCAATATGAATGCAATTGTCAACCTGAATGTGAACGTCAACATCAACGTGAACGTCCCTGTGAACGTCAACGTAAACATCAACATGAATGTAAACCTAAACGTCAACTTGAATGTCAACGTAAACATGAACGTCAACATCAACTTAAACGTCAGCTTGAACGTCAACATAAACTTAAACATGAACGTCAATGTTAATTTCAACATCAATGTGTAAATTAACGTCAACGTACACGTCAACGTTAATGTGAATACAACGTTAGAGTGACCGTGAACGTACACATAAACATCAACATGAACGTCAATGTTAATGTGAACGTCCACATCATTTTTAACATCAACGTTAATGTAAATGTCAATGTTAATGTGAACGTCAACATGAAGGTGAACATTGATGTTGACGTTCACGTAAATGTCAATGTTAATGTAAACTTCAATGTGAATGTGAACATCAACATGAACGCCAATGTGAATATCAAAGTCAACGTGAACGTGAATGTCATTGTAACATCAACATGAACGTCAATGTCAACTTCATCATCAACGTGAATATCAATGTTAACGTCAACGTGAGCGTCAGTGTTAATGTGAATGTAAACGTTAATATCAAAATGTACATCAATGTCAATGTGAACGTTAATGTGAACATGAATGTCAGCGTGAACGTCAATGGGGAAATCTACACAAACGTGAACGTTAACATGAACTTGTACTTCAACGCGAATGACAACGTCAATGTCAATGTAAATGTCAGCTTGAACATCAATGTAAACTTCAGTGTGAACGTCAATGTCAATGTCAACTTCAACGTGAACGTGAACGTCAATGTCAATGTAAATATCAATATCATTGTCAACGTGAACGTGAACATAAACGTAAACATGTCAGAAACATCAACATGAATGTGAACGTCAACATAAAGGTTAGCATATGCTTTTACGTTCACGTGAACATCAACGTCAATATAAACGTCAACATCAACGTCAACATCAATGTAAATGTCAACGTCAACGTCAACGTTAATGTGAACTTCAATGTAAATGTCAGCGTGTATGTCAACGTAAACTTCAATGTGAATGTCAATATGAATATCAACATGTACGTGAATGTCAACGTGAATGTGAACATTAACGTCAATGTAAAATCAATGTGAATGTTAATATCAACGTGAACATCAACTTGAACGACAACATGACTGTCCACCTGAACTTCTATGCTATCGTCAACATAAATGTTAGCTTGAACATCAACGTAAACATCATCGTGAATGTCAACATCAATGTCAAGGTCAACATCAATGCCAAAATCAACATAAACATGAACATCAACGTCAACGTCAATGTAAACATGAAGGTGAACGTCAACATACACCTAAACATCACCATCCACGTTAATATCAATGTGCACATAAATGTCAACATAAACGTAAACATCAACATAAATATTAACCTAAACGACAACATGAATGTTAACATGTACGTCAACTTTAGTGAAAAATGTGAACGTCGACGTGAATCTCAACGTGAACGTCAACGTCAAAGTGAACGGTAATGTCAACGTCAATGTGAACATCAATATCAACGTCAATGTGAACTATAATGTAGACGTCAACGTGAATGTCAACATAAATGTTAGGGTGCACGTCAATATGAACGTCAACATATACGTGAACGTGAACGTGAATGTCAATGCAAACGTCAACGTGAACGTCTATGTCAACGTTAATGTAGACATCAGCAAGACATCAAAGAAAACACCATCGTGAACGTCAACGTCAACTTCAACATAAACATAAACACCAACGTCAATGTAAACTTCAACATCAACTTTAACGTAAATAGCAGCATGAACGTCAATGTCAACTTCAACACAAACGTACATGTTAACATCAATATGAACATTAACATGTATGCGAACATGAATGTCAACGTGAACGTCAATATAAATGTAAAGGTGAACGTACACATAAACATTAACGTCAACATAAACATCAACATATACGTAAATGTCAATGTAAGCATAAACGTCAACATTAACATAAATGTCATCATCAACGTAAGCGTCAATGTGAACATGAACATCAACGTGAACGTGAATTTGAATGTGAATGTCAATGTTAATATGAACGTCAACATCATCATCTGCATCAATGCAAATTTCTAACGTTAACATAAATATGAATGTGAACGTCAATGTCAACATATACATGAATGTAAATATTAATGTGTACGTTACTGTCAACGTCAACGTGAATGCTAGTGTGAACGTAAATGTAAATGTCAATGTGAACATCAACGTTAACAACAACATGAATATTAACGTGAAGGTGAACTACAATGTGAACGTCAAGGTAAATGTAAACTTGAACGTCAATGTGAACATTAATGTGAAAATCAACGTCAACGTAAATGTAAGATTGAATGTCAACATAAACATTGCATGAACATCAACTCAATGTGAAAATCAATGCAAATGTCAGCGTGAACATCAATCAAACGTTAACATGAATGTGAACATTAAGGTGAATATGAACATCAACGTCAATGTGGACGTTTATGTGAACGTCAACATGGACATTTATGTGAACCTCAACACAAACGTTTATATGAATGTAAACTTAAATATCAAAGTGACTGTCATCCTGAACGTCAACATGAATGCGATCGTCAACGTGAATGTGAACGTTAACATCAATGTGAACGTCTGTGTGAACATCAACGTGAACGTCAATGTGAATGTAAACTTGAACATCAACTTGAATGTCAACGTAAACATGAACGTCAACATTAACTTAAATGTCAGCTTGAATGTCAACGAAAACTTAAGCATGAACGTCAATGTCAACGTCAACATCAACGTGAATGTCAATGTCAATGTACATGTCATCGGTAATGTCAATGTCAACGTAATGGTGAATGTGAACGTAAATGTAAACATCAACATGAACATCAATATGAATGTGAACGTGAACATCATTGTCAACATCAACGTCAACGTAAATGTCAATGTGAATGTGAATGTCAACATGAAGGTGAAAATTGATGTTGACGTTAACGTGAACGTAAAAGTCAATGTAAACTATAACAACCCTAAAAATGGATAAGATAAGAAATGCTTATTGTGTCAAGAATGCCTATGATTAGACCAGGGTTCACACGGAGTGATGCGCGTAGAACAAGACCTCGAAACTCTTGCTACAGCCAATCCAACTAAATTGGGGACTTAGTTGAGTTATGAAAGATTGGGTCCAACCATGTTGGGCTCTCGAATACGAAGATTTACTTGAACGAGTCTTTACCGGACTTAAAAAGGGAAAATCTTAGATTTTGAGGGTCTAGGGGTAAAATGATATTTTTCCAAGCTATGGGTAGTATACTAATTACCCTAAATATATAATTAATTATTTAATTAATAAGGTGGGGGGTATTTTGGGGAGAGAGGGCCGAAATTGGTCTCTTTAAGTGAAGTCTTTCTCCACCCGGGTTCGAACCTAGGTGGAAAATATGAATTAAAGTGATTTTTATTTAAGCTATTGAATTAATGTAAATAATTAATGATTATTATTGTTTAGCTTATTTAAAACAAAATAAAAATCAAATTTTTGTTAAATAAATAAAACCTTATTGACTAAGTCCTAAAACTAGACTCCTAAGCCTCCTACAACTCTCACTCTCTCACATTTATCTCTCCACTCTCACGCTCAATCTCTCTTATTCTTTGTCATGTGTTCTCTCTGCCAAAATAAGAGTCAAGATCAGGAAAAAAAAAAGCAACTTCTTCATAGTTGAAGAACTCACACTAAATCACAAGAAAACAAATGTTAATCCCACACTAGGCTAAGGGAGGTTGTCATTCGAGTGGAGTTGAAATTGAGGAGGCTAAGACGTGATCTTGGGTGGAACTTTTTGGCAGAAAGTCGAGGGTTTGACGTCAAAAAGGTATGGGTTCTCTTCTCTCTTGGTCCATTTCCCAAGAGACCCCTTAAGGTTCAGAATATTCATTCTGAAAACTAGGATTGTTCCTCGTAGCATATCCCATTGAATCATAGATCGGTTATGTTTGCTAGTAGAAAACTAGGGATGAAATTTGTTTTTGATATGATTATTTGTTTATATGTATGTTTGGAATTATGTGACTTATGTTGATGTTTCTGAAAATGTAACTACGTGTGTATGTGTGTGTTGATGTGGCTATTGTTCATGGTTTAGGACTTGAAATGGCATGATAGTTCTTTATATTTCAGGTACACATGTTGATGTAAATGTGATGTTCATATGATTTTAAATATGGATTATTAGAGGAATAGTGTCTTGGCTAAACGAATGCATGAATACGCACCTAAAACGTTCTAAATGCACTACGAAATTCCCCAAAGAACTAACGTGTAACTTGATGAAAGGATGCTGAAAAATTAAAAGAAAATTTCCCGCTTCTAGTGATGAATTTCGGTCAGCAATGAGGGTTCAGAATGTTGGAAAAAATTAATTAAAACAAGTGAGGTCACGGAGTATTGAACCCGTGACCTCACCATGTTAAGAACCATGAAAATAAAGAAGTATTCGAACCATGGTATTGGCTGGAAAATGTAACTTAAAAGAAATAAATAGGAAATAAGAGTAGTGGGATTCGAACCCACCACCTCTCAATAAAATTTAAGGAAGAAAAAAAGAAAAATAAAATAAAATGTGAAGCGTGGGAATCGAACCCACGACCTCTAGGTAGTGAAGGAGAGCAAAGAAAATGAAAGAAAACAAATGTGAGGCGTGGGAATCGAACCCACGTCCTCTAGGCAGTGAAGGAAAGTCAATGAAAATGAAAGAAAAGATATGCGAGTCTTTGGAATCGAACCCACGATCTCCTAGGCAGATTGAAGGAGAAAATTGAAAAGAAATTAAAGAGGGGTTGTGGGGGTTCGAACCCACAACCCCTCGGCCAAAGACGAGAAATTTAAAGGCAATTAAAATAAAAAGTAAATGAGGTTGTAAGGGTTCAATCCCACATCATCTTTGTTCCATAAAGCAAAAAATTAAGATAGAAATTAAGAGAAAAAAATGAAGGCATTGGGGCTCGAACTGGGGTCCCCAAGCCGTATGGATCAAACCAAAATGAATAGAACAATGTAAGTATTGTTCAAGGAATGTGAAAATTGGGTTCCCTTGCCAAAACTCTTTATTGATACATAAGTAATACGTGAACTAAATGTTCAAGAATAATGCCCGTCTACTTAGATCAAAAATGAGATCTTGGCATATATACAAGATGCATAAGTCTTGTACCACATAATTTTAGGAAGATATGAATCATTTAAATGAACTATGAATGAAGCCTAATGGCTTATATGTATAGATCTATAAGTGTAACATAGGTTTACAAAAAATGAACCTAAGATGTATGTATTGAAATGATGTAACCCTATAAGGGTTAAGTAAGACTGTAAAACACACTAAATGGTCAAGTGCATTGGCATATGATGAAACGATTATTATGTAATGAAATGATGAAACCGTAGAAGAGTTAAATAAGAGTGTGAAACACACAAATGGCCAAGTGCATTGGCATATGATTAATTGAACATTCACGTAAAAAGGGGTGAGTAATTATGAAGAAAAATGTGTTAATGTTAATTAATGTGGTGACAAGATGATATGAGGCTAATGTAAAATATTAGAGAAATATCAAATGAACCTAAGTAAATGTTACCAAAACGTACTCACCTATGAGAGTGCAAAGTTATTGAACAGACCAGTCTCTATGAACACTCTAACGAAAGTATTGAGCTTAACACACTTCATACTAATTATTATATGAGAAATCATCTACTGAGCTATGATGTCCTCATACTCGAAGCCAACTTCCATGACGTATGATTTGAATGTAATGGAACTTTATACTGAGCACCGATAAACTAGCTATGAGAGGTGCTGCCTTCTTTCGAGAAGGGGGAGGTTCACGTAACTCTCATGAGATGAGATTTTCGGGCTTGCCAGGTATGGGTCTCCTTATATCTCTTAGTCTTTGAACCTATAATGCCAATAGAGGGATCTAGCGGGGTTTAATTCCCATGTAAGCTAGCATGGTTTGGGTCACTTTGGCCGGTGATTCCATCTTTATTCGGTGTGGGGTGTCATGACACTGCATTTCGTGATGCTCACATAATCTATGTAGGTTAAAGTTAAAAGAATTAATGAGGCCAGCCTCAAATGATGCACATAATGATATGAACGATACCAAAGGTGTAACGAAAGAATAATCAAGAGGTGAGCTAGACTTAATTAATGATGCTAGATTATTCTTGGTCATTGCACATCAAACCCGATGAGTGTCTTAAACTACATCCTAGGTATGACTTGTGATTGCACTAGTATATGAAAGAATGAAAAATTGAAGTATGTGTGAATGAATGAAGCAGACTATGTGTTTGCTAAAGAAGGCTCCCTAGTAGAGATCCCATATGTTGAGCCCTCATTTTGGGAAGTCCTAACGTCAAGTCCATGATCCCAAGGTCTCATGGCATATGAAAGAATGATATGAACTACGTGATATGATATGTGAAATATGTTATGTGTTGTTTGAAAAATGATAAGTTTGATGACGCATGTTACACTCATGGCATGACATTCCAAATCCAAATTTGGCAGGTCCATTGTCTTTCCTAATCAAAATTTGGCAAGTCCACGGACATGACTTTCCATAAATCATGTTATTTTGAAAGAGCTATTCTTTCTCATGCATGTCCTTGGTGTGTGCTTGCATATACCCATACTTAGTACAAGTGTGTACTAATTCCATACAATTATCTATTTTTAGGTGCAGGCACAAGGTGGACGTTAGATCGTATGGTACAACGTTACAACTATCCAGATGTGGAGCTTTCATCCGTACTTGGCATGCCCTCATGCTTTCGAGTTTGTCAAATGTTACTATCTAGCTTAGATGTAGACTTTAGCTAGTGGATCATGTTCTAGTATTTCATTTCCCACTTCATTTCAGATCTTGTATTGGTGACGTTTTGGGAAGTACACATTTAATGCAGCTATGAACTATTTCTTTCATTAGATGATCTTAATATTAGATGGTTCATTGTGAACAATTATGAGTTTAGGTAGAATGTCTTATACGAATGTTAATTAACAAAAATTTTGAATTTTCCGAAAAAAATTAACCTAGATTAAGTAAAGATGACGTATGTAGGCTTGTATGCAACCTCTGAGAGGTAAACGACGCCGGTCTCCTCTGGGTCTAGATTCTGGTCGTGAAAAAGTTTGTACCAGAGCACTAGGTTAAATTTCGATGATAATAAGGTCACATCAACCACATTGAGTAGTTTCTATGTCATGGTAGTGAACTGCACCACTATCGTGAATTAGAGACTGCATGATGCATAGGGAAATTTCCATTCTTCTGATCTTATCGTACCTTTCCTAATGTTGGATTTTCTTAGTGTTATGAGTGTTTCTAACACTAATCCTTGTTATTTACAGAGAATTAACACTAGTAGAGATATTGATCAGAGAAGAGGAGTAGCAGCTGCTGGGGACAATCAAGTTCCACCCCAGGCTCCAGGTGAAGGAGTGGTTATGCCTGTTAACCCTGCTGGGTTGACTGATGCAAAGGTGGGGGCATCTATGGCCCAAATGGCACAGACCAACACTATACAGGCCCAAGCCATGACTGCCCAAGTCAATCGATAAAATGTTCAAAGGGAGAACCTACTGGTGTGTAGCATCGCTGACAGGCTATGAGTCTTTATAAGGATGAATCCTCCTATTTTACAGGGTCCAAGACTTCAGAGGATCCGCAGGTATTCATGGATGAGGTACACAAGATTTTGGTGGCCATGGGTGCCAAAGATACTGAGAAGGCTGAGCTGGCATACTATCAGCTCAAGGATGTTGCACATACTTGGTGCAAGATATGGCAGGATAGCCGAGTTTTGGGCGGAGTTCCGGTCACGTGGGAGCTGTTTAAGACAGCCTTCCTGGAGAGATATTTTCCCAGGGAGATGAGAGAGGCAGAGGTTGAGGAGTTTATCTACTTTAAACAGGGATTGATGACAGTTAGGGAGTATTCCGTGATGTTTGTGAAATTATCAAGGTATGCCATTTCTCTTGTGTCTAACAACAGAGACGAGATGAATAGATTCTTGACAGGGATTGCTGAGGATCTCGAGGAGGAGTGTAGGGAATCTATGCTTCATGACAGCATGGACCTTTCCAGGCTTATGGTCCATGTCCAGCCAATGGAGAAAAGATGGAAGAGGAAGAACACTAGGGCAGGGAACAGGTCAAGGCAAGCTGAGGAGAATTTTTCAAGGAAAAGTACTACTGGAATAAGGGATAAGCCCAAGTTTAAGAAGGGACTCTAACACCAAGGGGAGTCAAATTCATCCAAGGGTCGCTATGATAGGTATTTCGGGTCAAGAGTTTAAAGAAACAATGAAGTATATAAACCTCAAGAGAGACCACCTCGCAGGAAGTGTGGCAAACTACATGGAGGAGAGTATATGATGGACACTAACGCTTGTTACATTTGTGACAAACCGGGTCACATGGTGAAGGGTTGTCCGAATAGAATAAGTCAAGAAAAAGGTAAGGAGAGAGCTCAGCCAAATCGTCCAAGTGAATAGGCTCCAAGGAGGCAACGATTCTTCGAACTCAAGACTAGGGGTACAGGGGAAGTTACCTCTAGTGAAGTCTCGGGTGAGTAACCATAATTAGTCCTTCAGGTATTTCACTGTGTATGATGTTTATGGACTAGTATGAGGTTAATATGTTTGAGTCATCATGACTTACATGTTTACTTATGTTGCGTGCTTTGATGAGACTAGTTTAGGAAAGAGTTACTTAGTCTATTAATGTGAAGCTACTAAAAGGTTTCAAGGATGTGCACCATCATGTCAATATGTGAATCAGATATTCAAAAATGTGGAGTATTGAATTACCTATGTATGCATAAATTCTATAGATGACTTAGTTCTTTTTATTAAAGAGTAGTGTCATTCGGGTACGAGTATTCCTAAAAGGGGGGGGGGATAATGTACAACCCTAAAAATGGATAAGATAAGAAATGCTTAATGTGTCAAGAATGCCTATGATTAGACCAGGGTTCACACGGACTGATGCGCGTAGAACCAGACCTCGAAACCCTTGGTACCTCCAAGCCAACTAAATTAAGGAGTTAGTTGAGCTTTGAGAGGTTGGGTCTAACCATGTAGGGCTCTCGGATACGAAGATTTACTTGAAGGAGTCTAAACCGGACTTAAAAAGGGAAAATCTTAGGTTTGGAGGGTGTAGGGGTAAAATGTTCTTTTTGCATGATAAGGGTAGTATCATAATTACCCTAAATATATAATTAATAATTTAATTAGTAATCTGGAGGGTTATTTTTGGGAGAGAGGGCCAAAATTGGGCTCTTAAAGTGAAATCTTGCTCCACCCAGGTTCGAAACTAGGTGGAAGCAATGAATTAAAGTGATTTTTATTTAAGCTATTGAATTAATGTAATTAATTAATTATTATTATTAATTATCTGATTTAAAATAAAATACAAATAATATTTTTATTTAATAAACAAAACCTTATTGACTAAGTCCTAAAACTAGACTCCTAAGCCTCCTATAACTCTCACTCTCTCACGTTTATCTCTCCACTCACTCGCTCAATCTCTCTTATTATTTCTCACGTATTCTCTCTGCCTAAATAAGATTCAAGAGCAGAAAAATAAAGAAATCTCTTCACACTTGAAGAACTCACAAGAAATCACAAGAAAAGAAACGTTAATCACACACTAGGCTAAGAGAGGTTGTTATTCGAGTGGAGTTGACATAGAGGAGGCTTAGACGTGATCTTGGGTGGAGTTTTTGGGCAGCAAGTAGATTTTTTAATGTCAAAAAGGTATGGGTTCTCTTCTGTCTTGGTCCCTTTCCCAAAAGACCCCTTAAGGTTAAGAATATTCATTCCGAAAACTAGCATTGTTCCCCGTTGCATGTCCCTGTCACTAGCTCCCATTGAATCATAGGTTTGTTGTGTTTGCTGGTAGAAAACTAGGGATGAAATATGTTTTTGTGATGATTATGTATTTATATATATGTTTGGAATTTTGTGACTTATGTTGATGTTTCCGAAAATGTAACTACGTGTGTATGTGTGTGTTGCCGTAGCTATTGTTCATGGTTTAGGACTTGAAATGGCATCATAGTTCTTTATATTTAAGGTACACATGTCGATGTAAATGTGATGTTCATATGAATTGAAATATGGCTGATTTGAGGGATAATGTCCTATGTAAAAGAATACATGATGATAAAACTAAAACGTTTTAAATGCATTACGAAATTCCCCTAAGAACTAAGGTGTAACTTGATGAAAGGATGATGAAAAATTAAAATAAAATTTTCAGCTTCTAGTGATGAATTTTGGTCACCAAAGAGGGTTCAAAATGTTGGATAAAATGAATTAAAATAAGTGAGGTCATGGAGGATTGAACCAGTGAGCTCACCATGTTAAAAACCATGAAAATAAAGAAGTAAAAAGAAATGCGGTGAACGGGATTCGAACCATGGTATTGGCTGGTAAATGTAACTTAAATAAATAAAATAAGAAATGAGAGTAGTGGGATTCAAACCCACCACCTCTCAATCAGATTTGAGGAAGAGTAAAAGAAAAAAAAATGTGAGGCGTGGTAATCGAACCCACGACCTCTAGGAAGTGAAGGAGAGCAAAGAAAATGGAAGAAAACAAATGTGAGGCGTGGGAATCGAACCCACGACCTCTAGGCAGTGAAGGAGAATCAAAGGAAATGAAAGAAAAGAGATGTGAGGCGTGGGAATCGAACCCACGACCTCCTAGGAAGATTTAAGGAGAAAAATTAGAAGAGCTTAAAGAGAGGTTGTGGGGGCTTGAACCCACAACCCCTCGGCCAAAGGAGAGAAATTTAAAGCCAATGAAAATAAAAAGTAAATGAGGTTGTGGGGGTTCGATCCCACCTCCTCTAAGTTCCATTAAGTGAAAAATGAAGAGATAAATTAAGGGGAAAATTAATTGAAGGCATTGGGGCTCGATCTTGGATCCCTAAGCCTTATGGATCAAACAAAAAATGAATAAAAAAATGTAAGTGTTGTTCAAGGGATTTGAAAACCGTGTTCCCATTCTTAAATTCTGTATTCATACATAAGTCATATGAATTAAATGTTCAAGAATAATGCTGCCTACTTAGATCGAAATTGAGATCTTGGCATACATACAAGATGCATAAGTCTTGTACCACATAATCTTAGGAAGATATGATGGCTTATATTATAGATCTATAAGTCTAACATACATTTAAAAAACCAAATAAGTGAACCTAAGATGTATGTAATGAAATGATGTAACCCTAGAAGGGTTAAGTAAGAGTGTAAAACAGACTAAATGGCCAAGTGCATTGTAATATGATGAAACGAATATTATGTTATGAAATTATGAAACCCTAGAAGGGTTAAGTAAGAGTGTGAAACACATAAATGGCCAAGTGCATTGGCATATCATGAATTGAACATTCACATAAAAACGGGTGAGTACTTATGAAGAACAAATGTGTTAATGTTAATTAATGTGGTGACAACATGATATGAGGCTAATGTAAAAGATTAGAGCAATCTCAAATGAACCTAAGTAAATGTTACCAAAACATAATCACCTATGAGAGTTTAAAGTTATTGAAGAGACCAGTCTATATGAACACTCTAACGAAAGTATTGAGATTAACACACTTCATACTAATTATTATATGAGAAATCATCTACTGAGCTATGATTTCCCCATACTCGAAGCCAACTTTCATGACGTATGAGTTGAATGTAATGGAACATTATACTGAGCATCGATAAACTAGCTATGAGAGGTGCTTCCTTCTTTCGAGAAGGGGGAGGTTCACGTAACTCTCATGAGATGAGATTTTCGGGCGTGCCAGGTATGGGTCTCCTTATATCTCTTAGTCTTCGAACCTATACTACCAATAAAGGGATCTGGCGGGGTTCAATTCCCATGTACGCTAGCATGGTTTGGGTCACTTTGGCCGGTGATTCCACCTTTTTTCGGTGTGGGGTGTCATGACACTGGATTTCGTGATGCTCACATAATCTATGTAGGTTAAAGTTAATGTTGCCAAAGAATTAATAAGGCTAGCCTCAAATGATGCACATAATGATATGAACGATACCAAAGGTGTAACGAAAGAATAATCAAGAGGCGAGCTAGACTTAAGCAATGATGCTAGATTATTCTTGGTCATTGCACAGCAAACCTGATGAGTGTCTTAAGCTACATCCTAGGTATGACTTGTGATTACAGTAGTATATGAAAGAATGAAATATTTAAGTACGTGTGAATGAATGAAGCAGACTATGTGTTTGCTAAAGAAGGCTCCCTAGTTGAGATCCCATATGTTGAGCCCTCATTTTGGGAAGTCCTAACGTCAAGTCCATGATCCCAAGGTCTCATGGCATATGAAAGAATGATATGAACTACGTGATATGATATGTGAAATATGTTATGTGTTGTTTGAAAGATGATAAGTTTGATGACGCATGTTACACTCATGGCATGACATTCCAAATCCAAATTTGGCAGGTCCATTGTCTTTCCTAATCAAAATTTGGCAAGTCCACGGACATGACTTTCCATAAATCATGTTATATGGAAAGAGATATTCTTTCTCATGCATGTCCTTGGTGTGTGCTTGCATATACACATACTTATGTACTAATTACATACAATTATCTATTTTTAGGTGCTGGCACAGGTGGACGTTAGATCGTACGATACAATGTTACAGCTATCAAGACATGGAGCTTTCATTTGTACTTGGTAGGCCCTCATGCTTTCAAGGCTGTTTACTGTTATTATTTATCTTAGATGTACGCCTTATCTAGTGGAGCATGTTCCACTAGTGTTTCAATTTTCACTTCATTTAAGATTTTTTATCGGTGCCGTTTTGGTGAGTACAGATTTAATGCAGCTATGAACTATTTCTTTCATATGATGATGTTAATGTTAGATGGTTGATTGTGAACAATTATGAGTCTAACTAAAATGTCTTATACTAATTTTAAATAACCAAAAGTTCAAATTTTTCGAAAAAAATATAACCTAGATGAAGTAAAGATGACGTATGTAGACATGTCTGCAAAATCTGAGAGGTCAACGATGCCGGTCTCGTCTAGGGTCTACATTCCGGTTGTGACATTAATGTCAATGTTAATGTCAACATCAATGTCAACGTCAATGAGAACGTGAACATGAACGTGAATGTGAATGTAAACTTCAATGTAAACTTCAACGTGAACGTCAATGTAAACGCCAGCGTGAACGTCAATGTGAACATCAACATGAATATGAAAATGAACGTGAACGTGAATGTAAACATTAACGTGAATGTGAAAGTGAATGTGAATGTGAACGTGAATGTGAACGTGAATGTAAATGTGAACATCTACGTGAACGTTAATCTAAATGTTAACATCAACGTGAACGTCAAGTGGAACGACAACGTGAATCTCTATGACAATGTCAATATAAATGTCAGCTTGAACATCAATTTAAACATCATCGTGAACATCAACGTTAATAGCAACATCAACAAAAATGTCAACATCAATGTAAACATCAATGTCAACGTCAACATAAACGTGAACGTGGACATCAACATACACATAAATGTCAACGTCCAGGTAAATTTCAACATCCATATAAAGGTCAACGTAAATGTAAATGTCAACATAAACATCAACCTGAACGTCAACGTGAATGTTAACATAAACTTCAACTCCAACATCAATGTGAACATCGACGTCAATGTCAAGGTCAATAAAAAAGTCAATGTCAATGTTGACATCAACGTAAACATTAATGTCCATGTCAATGTCAATGTGAATGTCAACGTGAATGTCAATGTCAATGTAAATGACAAAGTAAGCATTAACATAAACGTTAATGTAAACGTTAATACGTACGTGAACATGAACGTGAGCGTCGACATGAATGTCAACATTAATGTCAACGTGAACGTCAACATGAACGTCTATCATAACGTCAACATAAACGTCAGCTTGAACATCAACGTAAACATCATCGTGAACATCAACGTCAATGTGAATATCAACATGAACGCCAACATCAACATAAACATAAACGTGAACGTTAACATACACATAAACGTCAAAATCCATGGACATATCAACGTCCACATAATTGTCCACGTAAATGTAAATGTCAACACAAACATAAACCTAAATCTCAACGGGAATGTCAACGTGAACATCGACGTGAATGTCAACGTCGATATGAATGTCAACGTCAACATGAACATCAACGTCAATGTTAACATCAATGTAAATGTTAACGTCAATGTTAACATCAATGTAAAGGTCAATGTAAATATCAACGTGAAAGTCAATGTCAACATGAACATCAACGTGTACATCAACATCAATGTGAATAGTCACGTCAATGTGAACGTGAATGTAAATGTTAACATCAACATGAACGTCAACGTCAATGTGAATATGAACATCAACATGACCGTAAATTCCTATGTGAAGGTCAACGTACACATAAACGTCAATGTCAACATAAACATCAATGTTCACGTATGCGAAAGATGAGAGCAATCTCATATAAGCCTAAGTAAATGTTTCCAAAACGTACTCACCTATGAGAGTGTAAAACTAATGAAGAGACGAGTCTCTATGAACACTTTAATGAATGTATTGAAGTTAATGCATACTTATTACTAATGATGAGATGATAAATCATCTAATGAGCTATGATGTCCTAATGCTAGAAGCCAACTTCCATGATGCATGAGTTTAATATAATGGAACTTTACACTGAGCACCGTTAGGCTAGCTATGATTGGTGATGCCTTCCTTCGGGAAGGGCAGAGGTTCATGTAACTCTCATGAGATGAGACTGTACGACATGTCGGGTATGGGTCTCCTTACATCTCCTATTCTTTGAACATATACTGCCAATATAGGGATCTAGCAGGGCTCAATTCCCTATATACGCTAGCATGTTTTAGTTCACTTTGGCTGGTGATTCCACCTCTTTTCGATGTGGGGATTACACACTGGATTTCAGGGGCTCACATGATCTACGTTGGTTAAAGTGCACATAAGAAAATGAACGATACCAAAGGTTTTAGGATAGGATAATCAAGTGGTGAGATAGACTTTCGTAATAACACTAGGTTATTCTTGGTCATTGCACATCGAACTCGATGAGAGTCTTAAACTACGTCCTAGGTATGACTAGTGGCTGCACTATTATATGATAGAATAAAAATTCAGTACTTATGAATGAATGATTTGTTTGTTAAAGAAGGCTCCCTAGTTGAGGTCCCATATGTTTAGCCCCCATTTTGGGAAGTCCTAATGTCAAGTACATGATTCCAATGTCTCATGGCATATGAAAGAATGATATGAACTATGTGATATGAACTATGTGTGCTTGCATATACCCATACTTAGTACAAGTATGTACTAATCCCATACAAATCGAAATTTTTAGGTGCAAACACAGGTTGATGTTAGAGCTTATAGGTCGACGCTGAAGCTATCCGGACGTGGAGAATTCATCTGGATTTGGTAGGACCTCATTCTTTCGAGGAAGTTTGCCCATTATATTCTAGCTTAGATATAGGTTTGAGTTAGTGGAGTCTGTTCCACTAGCGTTTCTTTCTCATCTTATTTCAGACTTTGTATTGGTGCCAATTTGACAAGTATACACTCAATGCACTATGGAACTATTTTTTTCATTTGATGATCTTAATATTAGATGGTTGATTGTGAATGTGTATGAGTTTAAGTAATATTGCATATATGAATGTTAAGTAACAAAAATTTCAAATTTTCTGCTAAAATTAACCTAAACGATGTAACGATGACGTATGTAGGCTTGTCTGCGACATATGAGAGTTCAACGACGCCCATTTTATCTGGGGTCTAGACTCCACTCGTGACAAAGTTGGTATCATAGCACTAGTTTAAATTTTTAAAAGAGTAAGTTCACATCAACCACATTAAATAGTTTATAAGTCATGGTAGTGAAGTGCACCACTATCTTGAATTAGAGACTGCATGACGCGAAGGAAAAATTCCCTTCTTCTAATCTTATATTGCCTTATCTAATGTCTAATTCCTTGGTGTTATGAGCGTATCTAACACAAATTCTATTTCTTTTCAGAAAAAGAACACAAGAAGGAACACTTGTCGGGGAAAAGGAGAAACAACTGCTGGCCAAGTTCCTCCCCAGGCCCCAGTTGCTGAAATGGAGATTCTTCTAAACCCAGCTAGGTTAACATATGGAGAAGTAAGGACATCCCTGGTACAGATGGCCCAATCCATCACCTTAAAAGCTCAGGCTATGATAGCCTAGGCATAGCAACAAGGTGTTCCCAAGGAGAACCCACCTGCCAGCACCATGGCTAACAGGTTAAGGGACTTCACGAGGATGAATCCTCCCATTTACAATCGATCTAAGATTGCTTAAGATCTCTAGGAGGAGTGTAGGGCATCTATGCTGCATTATAGCATGGACCTTTCCAGGCTTATGGTCCATGTGCAACAACTGGAAAAAAAGCAGGAAGAGGAAGCACATTAGGGAAGGGAACAAGTCAAGGCAAGCTGACGAGAATTTTTCAAAGTGGATTCTGTATTACCTTCAATCTTTACAACTGACTTAGTTGCAATGGAATTAATAATAAGTTGCTTAATTTCATTAGTGCAATAATTATCCCACCAATGCTTTAACATTCCCGTGAAATCTTCAATGATAATGCTAGCCGCATCTCTGTCTGCTGACCCACGCATTTTGTATGCAGTAATGGCAACACCCATTTCATGGATTTTATTATATACTTGATGCTCTGCTAAGCCATTAATATGCCATTCAGTTATGCTTCTTCCTTCGTGAGAGTAAGTGGATAAGAAAGCGTTTTCCTCATCCTTCAAGTCTGGGAAAGAAGGTTTGCTATGGTAGTTTTTCATATTGTTAAAGTGACTACTAGCAAGTTTTTGGAGAAAATTAGCTATCTTAGTAACTATCTCCGATGTTTTTAAAATCTGTTGGATTTTCTTAACACGAATTTCGTCTTTTAAAAGTTAATATGTTGGGAAAGTTTATTAATTTTGAAAACAGTATTTTTTCTTACGAATTACTTTCCTCTTGTGAAAGAGTTTTAACAAAAGGAAAATTTAAATCTTTTCGAATAATAGTAGTAGTAATACAATCAAAGTTAGTAAAATAGGGTTTTTCTGAGTGATAAAAGGTATTCCTAGGATGATATCTTTATTGATATCTTAAGTAATAACAAAATCATTTGTTAAACAAATACCATTATTGCAAATATGAGCTTTAGAAAGCTTATAATTTTATTTCCAAAAGTTCTCTTGTAGCAGAGTATAATTTTTAAGTACATTTTTGCAAATACTTAGTTGGAATAATACCTTTTATAATCAATTCCTATCTGCACCACTGTCAAGCAAAGCAGTTTTGTTAATAACAAAATGTTTACTAATGACTATTTTAACATGCATATGATGACTTTGAGGTCTAAAAGAAGAAATTACCGTTACTCCTGGTGCTGCAGAAGTGGAAGTGTCATTACAAGTGTTGGTAATAAGGTTTTCAATTAAATGATCATTATTGATATTAGAGAGATCAATATCAATATTATCATAAGAATCATTATGGGACGAGCTTTGGTTAGACTCAATTTCGTGGAAAGTTGCTTTGTTGGAAACTTGACTTGTTAGATATAAGTTTAAACAACATAAAGCCAAGATTTAATATTTCTAATCTCTTCTTTCAGACTGGATACTTCATGAAGAAGATATGAAATAGATCATTCAGAATGAATATCTGAACGATTCATGATTTGCTTCATGCTGAAAGGTTCAACTGTAAGGCGGGTTTTGGATTTATCCGTATTTAGGAGATGATTTTTGAGTTCTAGGATAAAATGTTTCCTTGCCTCATCATCATTGATGTGTTGAATAACATCAAAGAGAGCATCTTTAGAATGGTAAGAAAGAACTCGTATTTGAAATGTACTATCACAAGTACAAAAGGCTTCAGTACATGTGCAATCTTTTCCTAACTTAGTATCTTCGGAATCATAAGCAATATTAATTTTTTCATCATCACTGTAAATTTCAGATGTACCTGGAGATTCAGAAAATTGTTCATCAAGAATAACAAGAACCTTACGTTTAGTTTCTTCATCGATATTAAGAAGATTAATTTTCTTCTTCTTAGATTTGACATGACATTCATTGGCTTTATGACCAATCTTGCCACAATTCCAACATGCATCTGTTTTTTTGTCATGAGGTCACTTGGACCTAAATATCTTTTTCTTAGACCTGGTAGAATCATCTCTTCTTCGAGATTTCTTCCTATAAGATTTTTCTTTTTTGTCTTTTTTAATTTTTTCTGGAGGAGTGATAAAACCTAAATCTCTACAAAAACTTCCAAGTTCCTTTCTTGAAGAAGATTGCTCTTTCTTGAGCTGATGTTTGAGCTTAATTTCTATGCAAAGCTCAAGGTCTACAACATTGATGGTGCTTACGAAATCACCATAACAAAGATTGCTATAAGGAAAACTTCCATTATTCTGATCTTGGATTTTTTACCTTACTTTTGCTGCAAAAAGAGGGGGAAGAACAAATGGTCTAGCCATTTTTGCTTTTCGGTGATTGTTTTCTCCCTTTGACTGTTTAAACGGCCTCATGCTTACCCTGTAAAAATTCATGGGTTAGAAAATCAGGTAGAGAATTGTTTTCTCCTTTAATAAACTCAATTTCAAAATCAAAACTAGATAGTAAAGTTTGCCATCTCGCAAAGATTTGTTTAGAAACAATGTTTTTAACATCCTTTTGTAAAATTTCTTTAGCAGACTTACAATTTATCTTAACAAGAATTCTTTATTGATAAGATCATCTTGAAATTTTGTGATAGATAGAACAATAGATAAAACTTCTTTTTTAATAGTAGAATAATTTTTGTGTGCGGAATTCTAGATTCCTGATGTGAAACGAACTAATTGCTCTGTAGATTCAAGATCTACTTTTTGTTTAAGGATTCCTCCATAGCCTGCATCAAAAGCATTAGTTTCAACAATCATGAAAGCAATAGAATTAGGGATTCCTAAACAAGGAATGGTTTGAACACGAGTTTTGACTTTAATGACACTTTGAGTTTGTCTAGAACTCCAAGGAACTGGATTTTTCCTAAGTCTCTCGCATAATTGTTCGCAAACATGTCTGACTTTTGGAATAAAATCAGCTACATAATTTAAGCTTCCTAAGAACCTCTGAAGTTGGGTTTTATCAGGAATCTCATCAGGAAATTTAGAAGTGAACTCTATGGCCATGAAATAGGTTTGTAAGTACCTTGAAAAAGATGTGACCCAAAAACATAATAGTGATTTGGAACAAAACCATCTTCTTGGCGCTAACAACTAAACCATTTTTTAAACCATTGAAGAATGTGTTAAGATGTTTGAAGTGAGAATCAATGTTTTCTGAAAAGACTAACACATCATCAATATAAACAATTGACATATAAGAATAATAATTGAAAATAGAAATCATTATATTCTGGAATCAGAAGGGGCATTCTTGAGCCCAAAAGGCATAACATTCCACTCATATTGACCAAAAGGAACATTAAAAGCAGTTTTGTTTATTTTTTTCTGAAATCTGTACTTGCCAAAAACCCGATTTAATATCAAATTTGCTATAAATATTAGCATTAAAAGTTCTCTTCAAAAGATTTCTTTTACTAGGTATGGCATACCTATTCCATTTTAAAATAGAGTTTAAAGGCTTGTAATTGATTACATGTCTTGGTGCTCCTCTTTCTTTTTCAGCATTTTTTAAATATAGAAAGTATAGCAACTTCAAGAGAATTTAGAAATCCTAATAATTTTATTTTTTAAAAGAGTATCAATCTCTTTTTTAAATATTTCCATCATTTCATGATTTATTTGAATAGGTCTTGCCTTAGTGGAAATGGCATGTTTATTAAATCCTTCAATGTACGGTAAATCTACAATATGCTATTTACCATCCCAAAATGCAATAGGCAAATCAGAAAATATTTCTTTTTAAAATTTATTTTAAAGATTAGCTATCTTAGTAACTACATCCGGTGTTTTTAAAATCTGTTCGATTTTCTTAACACGAATTTCATCTTTTAAAAATTTGTTAAGTCAGGAAAGTTTATTAATTTTGAAAATAATGTTTTTTCATACGAAATTACTTTCATCTTGTGAAAGAGTTTTAACAAAAGGAAAGTGTAAATCTTTTCCAAGAATAGTAGTAGTAATACCATCAAGGTTAGTAAAATAGTGTTTTATTAGAGTGATAAAAGGTATTCCTAAGATGATATCTTCATTCATATCTTCAGTAATAACAAAATCATTTGTTAATCAAATACCATTATTGCAAATAAGAGTTTAGAAAGCTTATAATTTATTTTCCAAAGTTCTCTTGTAGCAGAGTACAATTTTGAAGTACTTTTTTGCAAATACTTAGTTGAAATAATACCTTTTATAATGCAATTCCTATCTGCAACACTGTCAAGCAAAGCAATTTTGTTAATAACAAAATGTTTACTAACGACTATTTAAACAGGTTTATGATTTTTTTGAGGTCTAATAGAAAAATTAGCGTTACTCCTGGTGCTGCAGAAGTGGAAGTGTCATTACATGTGTTGGTAATAAGGTTTTCAATTAAATGATCATTATTTATATTGGAGAGATCTGTATCAATATTATCATCAGAATCTTTCTGGGAGGAAACATGACTAATCTCTTCTTTCAGATTGGATACTTCATGAGGAAGATCTGAAATAGATGGTTCAGAATAAATGTCTGAACAATTCATGATATGCTTCATGATGAAAGGATAAACTGTAAGACGAGTTATGGATTTATCCGTATTTAGGATAAAATTTTTGAGTTCTAGGAGAAAATGATTCCTAGCCTCATCATCATTGATGTGTTGAATAATATCAAAGAGAGCTTCTGTAGAATGGTCAGAAAGAACTCGAATATGAGGTGTACTATCACAAGTACAGAAAGCTTCAGTACAAGTGCAATCTTTTCGTGACTGACTATCGTCGGAATCATAAGAAAGATCAATGTCTTCATCATAACGGTAATCATCAGATGTACCTGGAGATTCAGAAAATTGTTCATCAAGAATAGCATTAATTTTCTTCTTCTTATATTTGGAACGTATTCATTGGCTTTATGACAAATCTTGCCACTATTCCAACATACATTTGTTTTGTTGTCATGAGGTCTCTTGAACCTAAATTTCTTTTTCATAGACATGTTAGAATCATCTCTTCTTCGAGATTTCTTACTATAAGATTTTTCTTTTTTGTCTTTTTTAATTTTTTTTGGAGGAGTGATAAAACCAAAATCTCTACAGAAACTTCCAAGTTCCTTTCTTGAAGAGGATTGCTCTTTCTTGAGCTGATGTTTGACCTTAATATTTGTGCAAAACTCAACGGCTACAACATTGATGGCGCTTACCAAATCACCATAAGTAAGATTGCCATAAGGAATACTTCCATTATTCCGATCTTGGATTTTTGACCTTCCTATATCTGCAAACAGAGGGGTTAGACCACTGATGAATCGTTCTTTCCAGAAATCCGAATTGCATTCTGGACGAATCATAACCTTACTAAGAAAAGCATGTTTGTAATGAATGAAGTTGTCTAAATTCGTACCACTTAGATTGCTTATGATTTGGAGACTCTTGTCTTGAAACAATTTTTGTTCTCCAATAAAATGTTTAGCAATATGATAAAGTAAGCACACGCATCTTCTCTAGTGACAGTAGAAGTGGATTGTGTATTACCTTTCATATTTAAAACTGACTCAGTTGCAGTGGCATAAATAATAAGTTGCTTAATTTCATAAGTGCAATAATTATCCCACCAATATTTCAACATTCTTGTGAAACCTGGAATGATCATGTTAGCTGCATCTTTGTCTGTTGACCCATGCAATTTGTATGCATTAATGGCAACACCCATTTCATGGAGTTTATCATAAACTTGATGCTCTTCTAAGCCATAATTATTACATTAAGTTGTGCTTCTTCCTTCGTCAGAGTAGATGGATAAGAAAGCATTTTCCTCATACTGCACGTCTAGGAAAGAAGGTTTTCTATGGTAGTTTTTCGTATTCTGAAAGCGACTACTAGCAAGTCTTTGGAGAAGATTGGATTTATCTTGAGTTTTGGAATTGGGTTCTTTGATGGTAGAAACCCTTTTCGAAGTTTTGTCATCTCTTACGGAGATATTGAAACTGTTGAGGTGAGCATTGATTTTTTCAATGATATTTCCTGTTACTTAAAAAGTATCAAAAAGTTTTGAGAATTTTTCTTTGGAAAAATCAGGGATTTTTAATCCCGGGTAGGTTTCTATTTTATGATTGGAAGCAGAAGAAGCCTAGGTTGGTCTTCCACTGAGATTTGGTTCACTATATTCTATTTGTCGAGAGATAATATGAAGGATTTTATTTGAATAATTATTTTTTTCAACAACTCTATCAATATCTGCAGATGTTAGTAATGCACCTGTCTTATCACTTTTCTCTTTGACGGGAGAAGCCCTGATAATAGTACCTGCAACAGGAATATTTATTCGTTCTAGAGGAGGAGTAATAGATTCAACAACTTTGTTAGAAGCACTGTCCCATTTGTTAATGATAACTTGTAATGACTCAGTACAAATTTCAATCCTTCCAGTCAATTCAAACCACTTGAAGAATTCAATTTCACAACAAATTCTTCTCATGTCTTTTATCCATAAATCTAAAAAATTCTCTTCATTTAAGAGTGTAAGAAGAAACATACCATTTTATCTTTACCTGATTGTCAGGATGAGTCCATTGTTCCTATAGGATTTCTGGATTAGGTTCAAAAGGTTTATTTACCTTGATCATTCCTAACCAAGATGGCCTTTCCTAGGGAGGTTCCATCTCACTTGGAGTTGGACTTCCTGGAATATCTTGGTAAAAAACTTTAGGTACATTACCTGAAAAGTCTACTCCTGTGACTTTACATTTAGTGTTGTCTGTATCAGAATTATTTTCATCCTCTTCTACTTCCTCCAGGGATTTTGAAGAACAGCATGGTCTTGAAACCGTTCTCAAAGGACAAGAAGTAGAAGGGGAGCAAGACGATCTTCGAGTCGAGGAATATTTTTGACCGAGTTATCAAGGAATTTGAGTTCTATAGGCCCGTCAGGAAACTAAATAACTCTTTCGATCTCTGATCGTTTAGAGTGTGAATCAAAAGGAGGAGTTATGTTTTTGAAATGCCAATCATTACTTGAGAGTATATCTTTCCATTGTAAAGTTCGAGGAACAAAGATAGAACTATGTTCATGGTTGGCTTCCATAAGCATAGTCTCACCCATTATACTCCTATGACGAGACTTAGGAGCAAGATGAGTCTTCATAAGATGATAATAAACTCGGTAAATAATAGCTATTTAAAGAGTTTTAATTATGCTGTTCAAATTTTATGTTTTGACATTGAGTGTCAAAGAATCCATGACATTAGGATCGTTAATGTCAACAGAGAATTTTGGGTAACAATTAAAGTAAGCTGGCCCATCTGCAAGATTACTCTGCAAAACTCCTAATAAAGAGTCATCAAATTTCAAAAACCTGCCATCTCTAAGGATGACACAAACAAGAATATCAAGACCTTTCCGTAATAAAGTCTTAATAGCAACTTTCACTAAAAAAAAATGCAAATAATTAAAGTCTGATTTATAAAGATTTATATAATTATCTTTAAGAAGACTCATAATTTCTAAAGTATTAATAATAGCAATAGTAGACTCACAAATCTTAATGTTACAACGAGTAAGATAACTAAAATTACCTAAGTGGTAATTTTTCTTAAATGGTTCTTCTGGAATACTCCAGTTTTGTAATTTATTTTCTAATTTAGCAATCATTGTTGATTGCGAAGACAAATTAATATTGTTTAAAATAGCTTGGTTATTTTACATATGATAAAAAATATTGTCTAATAGACTTACAGAACAAAATTCATTCTAATAAGCGTAATAATAATCAATATGCTAATAAGTATGTAAGACATATTAAAATACATTTCATGATCAAAAAGAGTTTCTAAAGGAGGTTTTCTTTGCATTACATCAGTTCTTTTCTTAGAGTCATCTTAGCTACGGGACCACCATCAAACAGGTCTAAACGCCCTTTTGGCTAAAACGATCTTACAAGAATACGGCTAACCAACGTACGCTCTGGATATTAATCGGATACCTCGTACTCATAAAAAAGAATGAATACCTCACATCAATTATAGAAACAATATAGAAAAACAAGAAAAGTATGATAATAGACAGATAAATACAAATAACATACAAGAAAATTATTAAATACTATATTAGAATTAATTTTTCCATGCCTTAGACAGTATATAAATATTTAGCCGCTTATCTTGCTAAATACATATACTGCGAACATGACTCTAATACCATAAAAAAGGAAATAGAGAAATAACTTACAAAAAGTTGATGTTGATTGAAACATTGCAAACTTAGAACTTCGATATACAAGAGAGAGAGAGATAGAGATTTTCAGAATCTTTGGAAGTTTCTTATGTCCTCCAAGAGAAAACTGATCTTCCTTCTATAGGAAGAATGAGAGATTGCCTTTATATCTTAGGCGTACAAATGGACGGCTAGGGTATTGCCGACACTAAAAGGGTCCTACTTTAATGATAGTGGAGCAACATGCTTTACTTCTTTTGTCAGATTGAATTGAATGGGAATCTCCTTTTGATAAAGTAGAGATAATGGAAATATATTTTCCAAAAGTATTTTGTCTTGTAGCTTCTCATCGGATGCTAATTTAGAATAGTTAAATGCCACTTTATGGAAAAATAATTCCGGCTTTGCCTCTGTTTTTCCACAAAGGTCGTTTTCCTATTCTTAATTAGATTCCATCTAAGCCAAGGCTAAACCTTTAGGATTACACATATCACCATTATCTTCATTACTGCTTTCTGTGGAAGAAGCATCTTCGAACATCTTCATGATTTGGCATTCATCATAATCATCGATGTTATTCATTGCTTCTTTGAATTTTTGTTTGAGAGCTGCTTTGGATAATTTTTTGGAAGAAGATATAGCCTTCTCATGAACCTTAGCATTTGGTTGTTTGGGAACCCAACCTTTAATTCGAACTTGTTTGAACAAATGTTGAATACAATCGATATTAATCTTGGAAAAATTCCAAGTAATAATATAAGATAGTATTCTTTTAATATAATATTTGCATAACTTAATATGCTCTTGTAAAGTAGTATTTTTTTCTTTGGTTTGAAATTCTTCAAACCTGTTGAGAAATTGCTGTGGAAGAATTTTTTCATTTCCTCCAAATAAGTTCCACAATTCACAGAACCACCTGGGAATAATAGTATTTGTGATATCCAAACTATATTTCCCGAACAAAGTATGCCTTGGTCTCAAATAAAGAAAGTTCATCCAAGCTTCCTTATAATCATACCATTTTTAAGTTTAAGGTTTATGAGTCATTGTAAAAGCAATTGGAGTATGTAGATGATCTGCAAACCATTCAAAGGGATCCAAGATCTTCTTGATAGTAAACCTTGAATACTGAATATAATTGTTAGCATGTCTGGAATGCTCAATTTCTATAGAATCTTTATCTATAAGAATAGCCTCATAAAACTTCCTAGTCTTCAATGGATTCTCCATATCCACATAGTTGAAATCTGTGTAACAAGGTCTAATTAAAGAACCTATGTCAACATTTTAATACTCTTTGTTGAGAGCCATTAAAGGCAATACCTGTGAAATAATAAATTCAAAAGATTCTTCTTTTGGGATATTTTTATTATTGATAATTTTTGTTAATTCAGGATTAACTGCTTGGACAAAAGATTCAGGTGTTTTCATAGCATAACTTGCTTTGTTTTAGATGGAGTTGGAGGGAGTATTGTGAACTGCAGGTCTAAGATTTATCATCTTTGGTTGGGGTGGACAAAGAAGCTTTGAAAGCTTTGGTTGAGAAGGGCCACGTAACTTTTGAAAAATCAGCCAAAACTGGGAACTTATTATGGAAGGGTAATTCAGATCTTACCGAAGGTTCAACTTTTGCTGAAATAAGAGGGGGGAAAACAAATGGTCTAGCAATTTTTGTTTTGGGTGATTGTTTTCTCCTTTGGAAGGTGTGACTGGTTTAAACGGCCTCATTCTTACCCTGTAAAGTTCACGGGTTAGAAAATCAAGTAGAGAATTGTTTTCTCAATTTGAAAATCAAAGCTAGATAGTAGAGCTTACCATCTAGAAAATATTTGTTTAGAACCAATATTTTTAACATCCTTTTGTTAAATTTCTTTAGCAGATCTACAATCTTCTCTTTACAAGAATTCTTTATTGATAAGATCATCTTGAAATTTTGTGATACATAGCACAATAGATAAAAACTTCTTTTTTTAACAATAGAATAATATTTTTTGTGCGGAATTCCAGATTCCTGATGTGAAACAAAATAATTTCTCAGTAGATTCAAGATCTACTTTTTATTTAAGGATTCCTCCATATCCTGCATCAGAAGCATCAGTTTCAACTACCATGAAAACATTAGGATTAGGGATTCCTAAACAAGGAATGGTTTGAACAAGAGTTTTGACTTGAATGACAGCTTGAGTTTGTCTATAACTCCAAGGAGCTTGATTTTTCCTAAGTCTCTCGTATAATGGATCGCAAACCTGTATGACATTTGGAATAAAATTTGCTACATAATTTAAGCTTCTTAAAAACCTCTGAAGTTGGGTTTTATCAGGAATCTCATTAGTAAATTTAGAAGTGAACTCTGTGGCCCTGGCAATAGGATTAGAAGTACCTTGAAAAAGATCATGACCTGAAAACCTAATAGTGGTTTGGAATAAAACCATCTTCTTGGCGCTAACACCTAAACAATTGTTTTTTATAACATTGATGAATGTGTTAAGATATTTGAAGTTAGAATCAATGTTTTCTAAAAAGACTAACACATCATCAATATAAACAATTGACATATAAGAATAATCATTGAAAATAGAATTCATGATATTCTGGAATTCTGAAGGGGTATTTTTTGATCCCAAAAGGCATAACATTCCATTCGTATTGACCAAATGGAACATCAAAAGCAGTTTTGCATTTATCTTTTTCAGATATATGACTTTACCAAAAACCCGATTTCACATCAAATTTGCTATAAATATTAGTATTAAAAGTTCTCTTCAAAAGATCACTTTTTCTAGCGAATCCATTTTAAAACAGAGTTTAAAGGCTTGTAGTTGATTACAACTCTTGGTGCTCCTCTTTCTTTCTCAGCATTTTTGTTAACATAGAAAACAGAGCAACTCCAAGGGGATTTAGAAATCCTAAAAATTTTATTTTTTAAAAAAGTATCAATCTCTTTTTCACAAAATTCCATAATTTCATGATTCATTTTAATAGGTCTTGCCTTAGTGGAAATGGCCTATTCATTAAATCCTTCAGTGTATGCTAAATCTACAATATGCTTTTAGATCCCAAAAAACATTAGGAAAATCAGAACATATTTCTTTTTTAAATTTCTTTTTAAGATTAACTATCTTAGTAACTATCTCTGTTGTTTTTAAAATCTTTTCGATTTTCTTAACACGAATTTCGTCTTTTAAAAAGTTGATATGTTGGGAAAGTTTATTAATTTTTAAAACAGTGTTTTCTCTCACGAAATTACATTGATCTTGTGAAAGAGTTTTAACAAAAGGAAAATTTAATTTTTTTCTAAGAATAGAAGTAGTAATACCATCAACGTTAGTAAAATAGGGTTTTATCTAAGTGATAAAAGTTATCCATAGAACGATATCTTCATTGATATCTTCAGTAATAACAAAATCATTTGATAAACAAACACCATTATTGCAAATATGAGCTTTAGAAAGCTTATAATTTATTTTCAAAAGTTCTCCTATCGAAGAATATAATTTTGAAGTAGTTTTTTGCAAATAGTTAGTTGGAATAATACCTTTTATAATGAAATTCCTATCTGCAGCACTGTCAAGCAAAGCAATTTTGTTAATAACAAAATGTTCACTAACGACTATTTTAATAGGTATATGATGACTTTGAGGTCTAATAGAAGAAATTACCGTTACTCCTTGTGCTGCAGAGGTGGAAGTATCATTACATGTGTTGGTAATGAAGATTTCAATTAAATGATCATTATCGATATTGGAGAGATCAATATCAATATTATCATCCGAATCTTTATAGGAGGAGCTCTAGTTAGACTCAATGTCGTTGTAAGTTGTTTTTCTGGAAACTTGAATGGTGAGAATATTAGTTCCAACAACATAAAGCCGAGATTTAATATTTCTAATCTCGTCTTTCAGACAGGATACTTCATGACGAAGATCTTAAATAGATGGTTCATAATGAATATATGAACAATTCATGATTTGCTTCATGCTGAAATGTTCAAGTGTAAGACGAGTTTTGGATTTATTCGTATTTAGGAGAAGATTTTTGAGTTCTAGGAGAAAACAATTCCTAGCCTCATCATCATTGATGTGTTGAATAATATCAAAGAGAGCTTCTTTAGAATGGTCTGAAAGAACTCGAATATGAGGTGTACTATCATAAGTACAGAAGGCTTCGGTACAAGTGCAATCTTTCCTGACTTACTATCGTCGAAATCATAAGAAAGATCAATGTCTTCATCATCAGTGTAATCATCAGATTTACCTGGAGTTTCAGAAAATTGTTCATCAAGAATAGCAAGAAGCTTACTTTTACTTTCTTCATCGATATTAAGAAGATTAATTTTCTTCTTCTTAGATTTTTCACGACATTCATTGTCTTTATGAACAATATTGCCACAATTCCAGCATACATTTTTTTTTGTCATGAGGTCTCTTGGACCTAAATTTCTTTATTTTAGACCTGGTAGAATCAACTCTTCTTCGAGATTTCTTCCGATAAGATTTTTCTTTTTTGTCTTTTTTAATTTTTTCTAGAGGAGTGATAAAACCAAAATGTCTACAGAAACTTCCAAGTTCCTTTATAGAAGAAGATTTCTCTTTCTTGAGCTAATGTTTGAGCTTAATATCTGTGGTAAGCTCAAGGGCTACAATATTTATGGTGCTTACCAAATCACCATAAGTAAGATTGTCACATGGAATACTTCCATTATTCCGATCTTGGATTTTTGACCTTACTTTAACTTCAAAGATAGGGGGCAGTCCACTGATGAACCGTTCTTTCCAGAAATCCAAATTGCAATCTGGATGAATCATAACCTTACTAAGAAAGGCATTTTTTAATGAATGAAGTTGTCTAAATTCAGAAAACTTAGATTTCTTAAGATTTCGAGACTTGTTTCTTGAAATAACTTTGGTTCTCCAATAAAATGTTTAGCAATATGATAAAGCAAAGTAGCACAAGCATCCTCTCTAGTGACTGTAGAAGTGGATTGTGTATACCTTCCATCTTTACAACTAACTCAGTTGAAGTGGCATTAATAATAAGTTGCTTAATTTAATAAGTGCAATGATTATCCCACCAATGTTTCAACATTCTCGTGACACCTGCAATGATCATGTTAGTTGCATCTCTGTCTGCAGACCCACGCATTTTGTATGCAGTAATAGCAACACCCATTTCATGGACTTTATTATAAACTTGGTACTCTGCTAAGCCATCAATATTCCATTCTGTTATGCTTCTTCCTTCGTGAGAGGAAGTGGATAAGAAAGTGTTTTCCTCATACTGCATATCTGGGAAAGCAGGTTTGCTATGGTAGTTTTCATATTGTGAAAGCGACTACTAGCAAGTTTTTAGAGAAGGTTGGATTTCTCTTGAGTTTTGGAATTGGATTCTTGGATGGTAGAAACCATTTTTGAAGTTTTTTAATCTCTTACAGAGATATTGAAAATGTTGAGCTGAGCATTGATTTTTTCAATGATATTTACAGTTACTTTAAAAGTATCAGAAAGTTTGGGAATTTTTCTTTGGAAAATTGAGGGATTTTGAATACTGGGTAGGTTTCTATATTATGATTGGAAGCAGTAGAAACCCGGTTTGGTCTTCCACTAAGATTTGGTTTAGTATCTTCAATTTGTCTACAGAAAATATGAAGGATTTGGTTTGAATAAATGTTTTGTTCATCAACTCTATCAATATCTGCAAATGTGAGTAATGCACCTGTCTTGTCACTTTTCTCTTTTAAGGGAGAATCCCTGATATCAGTACCTGCAACAGAATATTTATTCCTTCTAGGGTAGGAGTAATAGATTAAACAACTTTGTTAGAAGCAGTGTACCATTTGTTAATGATAACTTTTAATGACTCAGTACAATTTACAATCATTCCAGTCATTTAAAACAAGTTGAAGAATTCAATTTCACAACCAATTCTTCTCATGTCTTTTATCCATAAATCTCTAAAAATTTCTATTTGATTAAGAGTGTAAGAAGAAACACACCATTTTCTCTTTACCTGATTGTCAGGATGAGTCCATTGCTCCTGTAGGATGTCTGGATAAGGTTCAAAAGGTTTATTAACCTTGAGAATTCCTAACCAAGATGGCTTTCCCTTGGGAGGTTCTGTCTAACTTAGAGTTGGACTTCCTGGAATATCTTCGTAAAAAACATTAGGTACATTACTGGTAAGTCTACTCCTTTGAATTTACCTTTACTGTTGTCACTAACAGAATTTATGTCATCATCTTCTACTTCCTCCGGGTTTTTTGAAGAACAGGATGGTCGGGGGACCATTCTCGAAGGAGAAAAAGTAGAAGGGGACCAAAATGATCTTCGAGTCGAGGATGATTTTCTAACAGAGAAATCAAGGAATTTGAGTTCTATAGACCCGTCGTGAAACTGAATAACTCTTTCGATCTGTGATCGTTCAGAGTGTGAGGCAAAAGGAGGAGTTATGTTTTAAAAATACCAATCATTACAGGAGAGTATATCTTTCCATTGTAAAGTTCGAGGATCAAAGATAGAACTATGTTCATGGTTGGCTTCCATAAGCATAGTCTCACCCCTTATTCTCGTATGACGAGCCTTAGGAGCAAGATGAGTCTTCATAAGACGATAATAAACTCGGTAAATAATAGTTATTTCACGAGTATTGATTTTGCTATTAAAATTTTTAGTTTTGACATTGAGTGTCAAAGAATCCATGACATTAGGATCCTTATTGTCAACAGAGAAGTTGGGTAACAATTAAAATAAACTGGCCCATTAGCAAGATACTCTGCAAAACTACTTATAAAGAGTCATCAAAATTTAAAAACCTGCCATCTCTAAGGATGACACAAACAGGAATATCAAGACCATTACGAAATACAGTCTTAATAATAACTTGCACTAAACCAATATGCAAATAATTAAATTCTGATTTATGATGATTTATATCATTATCTATAAGAAGACGAATAATTTCTAAAGAATTATTAATAGCAATAGTAGACTCACAAGTCTTAATGTTAAAGCGAGTACGATAACTAAAATTGCCTAAGTGGTAAATCTTCTTAAAAGGTTATTCGGGAATACTCAAGTTAATTTAGCAATCTTTGTAGGTTCTTCGGGAATACTCAAGTTTGGTAAATCATTTTCTAATTTATCAATCTTTTTATATTGCGAAGATAAATTAATATTGTTTAAAATATTTTGGTTTTTTTCCATATGATTAAAAATAATGTCTAATGTTATTACAGAACAAAATTCATTCTAATAAACATAATGATAATCAATATTCTAATAACTATGTAAGGCATATTAAAATACATTTCAAGATTCAAATAGAGTTTCTACAGGAGGTTTTCTTGGCTTTACATAAGTTCTTTTCTTAGAGTTATCTTAGTTACAGGACCACCATCAAATAGGTCTAAACGCCCTTCTGGCTACAGCGACCTTACAGAATACGGCTGACCAACATACGCTCCGGGTATTAATCGGATACCTCATACTCATAAAAAAGAACGAATACCTCACACCAATTATAGAAATAATATACAGAAACAAGAAAAGTATCATAATAGAAAAATACATACAAATAACATAAAAGAAAATTATTAAATACTATATTAGAATTATTTTTTCCATGTCTTAAACAATATATATATATTTAGCCTCTCATCTTGCTAAATACTTATACTGCTAAAAAACCCGATGAGAGTCTTAAACTACAGCCTAGGTATGACTGGTTATTGCACTAGTATATGAAAAAATTAATAAATGAAGTACCTATGAATGAATGAAGTAGATTCTGTGTTTGCTAAAAAAGGCTCCGTAGTTTAGGTCCTATATGTTGAGCCCTCATTTTGGGAAGTCCTAATGTCAAGTCAATGATCCCAAGGTATCATGGCATATGAAAGAGTGATATGAACTACGTGATATGATATGTGAAATATGTTGTGTGTTGTTTGCAAAGTGATAAGTTTGATGATGCATGTTACATTCATGGCATGACTTTCCTAATCCAAATTTGGCAGGTCCATTGACTTTCCTAATCCAAATTTGGCAAGTCCACTAAGTAATTGCATAAATCATGTTATTAGGAAAGACCTATTCTTTCTTATGTATGTCATTGGTGTGTGCATGCATATACCCATACTTAGTACAAGTGTGTACTAATTTCATACAATTATGTATTTTTAGGTGCTGGCATAGGTGGACGTTAGATCGTACGGTACAACGGTACAGCTATCAGGACATGGAGATTTCATCCGGACTTGGTAGACCCTTATGCTTTCGAGGGTGTCTATTGTTATTATCTAGCTTAGATGTAGACCTTAGCTAGTGGAGCATATTCCTCTAGTATTTCGTTTTCGACTTCATTTAGGATTTTGTATTGGTGCCGTTTTGGCAAGTACACATCTAATGCAGCTATGAACTATTTCATTCATTTGATGAACTTAATGTTAGATGGTTAACTGCGAACAATTATGAGTGTAAGTAGAATGTCTTATACGAATGTTAAATAACAAAAAGTTCAAATTTTCCGCAAAAAATTAACCTAGATGAAGTAAGGATGATGTATGTAGGCTTGTCTGCAACCTCTGAGAGGTCAACGATGCCGATCTCGTCTAGTGTCTAGATTCCAGCCGTTCCTTAAACGTTAATGTGAACGTCAAGATCAATGTCAATGTCAATGTGAACGTCAACGTGAATGTCAATGTCAATGTAAACTGCAATGTAAACGTCAATGTGAATATCAACGTGAACGTTAATGTAAACGCCAGCATGAACGTCAATGTGAACATCAAAATGAATATGAAAATTAACGTAAATGCGTGTATAAACATTGACGTGAACGTGAACACAAATGTCAACAGGAACATCTACGTGAACATCAATGTGAATGACAACATCAATGTTAACGTCATGTTGAACGACAACGTGAACGTCTATGACAATGTCAATATTAGTGTAAGCTTGTAAACATCATCATGAACATCAACCTAAATATCAACATTAACAAAAATACCAGCATAAACGTTAACGTCAATGTCAATGTCAACATAAACGTGAACGTGGACATCAATATACACATAAATGTCAACGTCCAGCTAAATATCAACGTCCATATAAATGTCAATGTAAATGTAAACGTCAACATAAAAATCAACCTAAACGTCAACGTGAATGTTAACGTGAACTTCAACTTCAACATCAATGTGAACGTCGACATGAATGTCAAGTTCAATGAAAAAGTCAATGTCAATGTTAACATCAACGTAAACATTAATGCCAATGTAAACGTCAATGTGAACGTCAACGTGAATGTCAATGTCAATGAAAACATTAATGTAAACGGCAACGTAAGCGTCAACATGAATGTTAATGTAAATGTCAATATGTACGTGCACGTCAACGTCAATGTCAACGTGAATGTCAATGTGAACGTCAAGATGGACGTCTATCTTAACGTCAACATAAACGTCAGCTTGAACATCAACGTAAAAATCAGCATGAACATCAATGTCAATGTCAATATCAATATTAACGCCAACATCAATAGAAACATAAACGTGAACGTCAACATACACATAAATGTCAATATCCATGTAAATATCAATGTCTACATATTGTCCAAGTAAATGTAAATGTCAACATAAACATCAACCTAAATGTCAATGTGAATGTCAACGTGAATGTCAACGTCAATGTTAACGTCAACGTCAATGTTAACATCAATGTAAATGTCAATGTAAATGTTAACATCAATGTAAACGTCAATGTAAACATCAGCGTGAACGTCAATGCAAGCATGAACATCAACATTAATGTGAACATTTACGTCAATGTTAACCTAAATGTAAACGTTAACATGAACATGAACGTCAACGTGAATGCGGATATGAACATCAATGTAACCGCAAACGTTAATGTGAATATAGACGTACACATAAACGTCAATGTCAACATAAACATCAATGTTCACGTATGTGAAAGATGAGAGCAAGCTCAAATGAGCCTAAGTAAATGTTACCAAAACGTACTCACCTATGAGAGTGTAAATCTAATGAAGAGGTCAGTCTCTATGAACACTCTAATAAAAGTATTGAAGTTAAATCGTACGTAATACTAATGATGAGATGAAAAATAATATAATGAGCTATGATGTCCTCATTCTAGAAGCCACCTTCCATGATGTATGAGTTGAATGTAATGGAACTTTACACAGAGCACCGATAGGCTAGCTATGAGAGGTGATGCCTTCCTTTGGGAAGGGCGGACGTTCACGTAACTCTCATGAGATGAGACTGTCCGGCATGCCGGGTATGGGTCTCCTTATATCTCCTAGACTTTGAACCTATACTGCCAATATAGGGATCTAGTAGGGTTATATTCCCTATATACGCTAGCATGTTTTGGTTCACTTTGGCCGGTGATTCCACCTCTTTTTGGTGTGGGGATTACACACTGGATTTCAAGATGCTCACATGATCTATGTCGGTTAAGGTCAAAGTTCCCAAAGAAAGAATGAGGCCATCCTCAACGAATGTACATAATGAAATGAACGATACCAAAGGTATTAGGATAGGATAATCAAGAGGTGAGCTAGACTTAAGTAATTACACTAGGTTATTCTTGGTCATTGCACAGCGAACCCGATGAGAGTCTTAAAATACATCCTAGGTATGACTAGTGGCTGCACTAGTATATGAAAGAATGAAAATGAAGTACGTATGAAAAAATGAAGCAGACTCTGTGTTTGTTAAAGAAGGCTCCCTAGTTGAGGTCTCATATGTGGAGCCCTCATTTTGGGAAGTCATAATGTTAAGTCCATGATTCCAAGGTCTCATGACATATGAAGGAATGATATGAACTATGTTATATGATATTTATAATATGTTATGTGTTGTTTGAAAAATGACAAGTATGATGATGCATGTTACTCTCATGGCATGACATTCCTAATCAGAAATTGGCAAGTCCACTGACTTGACTTTCCATAATTCATATCAATAGGAAAGAGCTCTTCTTAATAATGCATGACCTTGGTGTGTGCTTTCATGTACTCATACTTCATACAAGTGAGTACTATTCCCATACAACTCTACATTTTTAGGAGCAGACACAGGTGGATGTTAAAGCTTACAGGTCGACACTGAAGCTATCAGGATGTGGAGAATTCATCTGGATTTTTGTAGTCCCTCATGCTTTCGAGGAAGCTTGCCAATTATATTCTAGATTAGATATAGGTCTATGTTAGTGGAGTGTGTTCCACTAGCATTTCTTTCTCATCTTATTTCTACTTTGTATTGTTTCCAATTTGACAAGTATTCACTTAATGCAGTATCAAACTGTTTCTTTAATTTGATGATCTTAATATTAGATGGTTGATTGTGAACGTGTATGAGTTTAAGTAAAATTTCTTATATGAATGTTAAGTAACAAAAAATTCAAATTTTATGATAAAATTAACCTAAACGATGTAACGATGTCATATGTAGGCTTGTTTGCGACCTATAAGAGTTCACTGACGCCGGTCTGGTCTGGGGTCTAGACTCCAGTCGTGACAAAGTTGGTATCAGAGCACTAGGTTAAATTCTGAAATTAGTAAGTTCACATCAACCACATTTAGTAGTTTCTAAGTCATGGTAGTGAAGTGCACCATTATCCTGAATAAGAGACTACATGATGCGTAGGAAAATTTCCCTTCTTCTAATGTTATCTTGCCTTCTCTAATGTCTGATTCCTTGGTTTTATGAGCGTATCTAACATCAATTCTATTTTTATTAAATAAAATAACACAAGAAGGAATGTTGGTTGGGGAAGGAGAGAAACAAGTGTTGGGGGCAACCATGTTCTCCCCAGACCCCAGCTGCTGAAATGGAGATGCATGTTAACCAAACTAGGTCAACAGATTGAGAAGTAAGGATATACCTGGTACAGATGGCCCGAGCCATCACCTTACAAGATTAGGCTATGACAGCCTAGGCATACCAACAAGGTGTTCCAAGGGAGAACCCACCTGCCAGCACCATGGCTAAAAGGTTAAGGGACATCACGAGGACGAATCCTCCCGTTTACGCTGGATCTAAGATTGTTGAGGATCTCGAGGAGGAGTGTAGGTAATCTATGCTGCATGATAGCATGGACCTTTCAAGACTTATTGTACATGTCAAACAAGTGGAAAAAAAGCAGGAAGAGGAAGCACACTAGGGCAGGGAACAAGTCAAGGCAAGCTGAGGATAATTTTTCAAGGAAGAGTAGAACTGAAATCCGAGATAAGCCCAGGTTTATAAAGGGACTCTCCCACCAAGGGGGGTCAAGTTCATTCAAGGATCTCTATGATAGGGATTCGGCGTCTAGAGTTAAGAGAAATACTGTTATTTGTTAAAAAGAAAGATGGAACTCTTAGAATGTGTATCAATTATAGGCAGCTCAACAAAGTCACTATCAAGAATTAGTATCCACTTCCCAGAATAGATGACTTGTTTGACTAACTCTAAGGGTCTAGTTTCTTCTCGAAGTTTAATATTCGTTCAGGGTATCATTTGCTTAGGGTTAGAGATGAAGGTATCCCAAAGACAGACTTTCATACCCGTTATGGTCACTATGAGTTCCTATATCATTTGAATGCCAAATTCAGCAAGTGAGAATTGTTTCTTAGATCAATGACCTTTCTGGGTCATGTTGTGTCCGACAAAGGTATGGAGGTACATCCCAGGAAGCCTAAAGTTGTTAAGAACTGGACAAAACCTCTGACTCCCATAGATATTTGTAGCTTCTTAGGTTTGGCTTGTTATTATCGCAGGTTTGTGGCGGGTTTTTATTCCATTGCTGCCTCACTGACAGCTTTGACTAAGAAGAAGGCCAAGTTTGAATGGACGGAATCTTGTTAGAAGAGTTTCCAAGAGCTCAAGGATAGACTCACTCCACCCCCGATGATTACTTTGGCTAAGTGTGGTGAGAATTACACTGTGTATTGTGATGCATCTAGGGTTGCTTTGGGTTGTGTTCTTATGCAGGGTGGTAAGGTGATAGCTTATGAGTCCAGACAACTCAAGGTTCATGAAAATAATTATCACACTCATGACTTGGAGTTGGAAGCTGTGGAGTTTGCACTGAAATAGTGGAGGCACTACTTGTATGGAGTGCATATGGATGTGTTCACAGACCACAAGAGTCTCCAATACGTGTACACACAAAGAGAGTTGAGTCTACGTCCGCGGAGATGACTGGAGCTGTTGAAGGACTATGACATGAACGTTCACTACCATCTAGGTAAAGCTAATGTTGTAGCTGATGGTTTGAGTAGGATGAGCATGGGAAGTACAACCCATGTTAAGGATGGGAAGAAGGAGATTGTGAAAGATATACATAGAGTGGCCAGACTGGGTGTGCGGTTAATTGACTCTACTAGTGGGGGTGTTTTAGTTCATCCTAGTTCATAATAATCCTCAGTAGTTGAAGTCAAGGAGGGTCAGCATGTTGATCTTGTGTTGATGGAGCTGAAGGACTTGGTGTTGGTTAAGATAAATGAGTCTTTTGCTTTGGGAGATGACAGCAACTTGGGTACCAGGACAGGCTTTGTGTACCAGATGTGGATGATTTGCGGACAAGGATCATTGCTGATACCTATGGTTCAAGATACTCCATACATCCAGGTTCAACCAAGATGTGTCATGATCTTAAGCAGATCTATTGATGGGATGGAATGAAGAAGGACATTGCAGATTATGTGTCCAAGTTTCCTAATTGTCAATAGGTTAAGGCTATTAATCTTAAGCCTAGCGGTCTTACTCAGATTATTCAAGTTTACGACATGGAAATAGGAGGCCATTAATATGGATTTTGTGGTTGGTCTTCGGAAGACTACGAGAGACCATGACTCCATATGGGTTATTCTGGACAGGATGACTAAGTCTGCCCACTTTATCCTTGTGAAGTCTACTTACAAAGACGAGGATTATGGGAAACTCTACATTGATGAGATTGTGAGATGGCATGGGATTCCTTTGTCTATCATTTCAGATAGAGGATCTCAGTTCATTTCACATTTTTGGAGATCCTTCCAAAAGAGTTTAGTCACGCAGGTGAAGCTTAGTACTGGCTTTCATACTTAGACTTATGGGCAGGCAGAGCGCATCATTCATACATTGAGGACATGCTGAGGGCGTGTGTGATTGACTTTAAGGGTAGTTGGGACGACCAACTGCCTTTGATAGAGTTCTCGTATAATAATAGCAATCGCTCTAGCAATGGGATGGCACCGTTTGAGTCACTATATGGTAGGAGGTGTAGGTCTCCAGTTGGGTGGTTCGAGGTTGTAGAGTCATCCATTTGGGTCAAGATATCATTTATGAGGCCTTAGAGAAGGTCAGGGTGATTAGGGACAGGTTGGCTACTTCTTATAGTCGACAGAAGTCTTATGCAGACAACAGAAAACGACCCTTAGAGTTTGATGTTGTTGACCATGTCTATTTGAAGATATCACCTATGAAGGGGGTGATGAGCTTTGGCAGGAAGGGGAAGTTTAGTCTTAGGTATGTTGGGCCATATGAGATCCTACATCGTGTGGGAGAAGTGGCCTATGAGTTGGCATTGCCTGCTGAACTAGCTTCTGTTCATCCAGTCTTTCATGTCTCTATGTTAAAGGAGTTACTAGGTGATCCAACATCGATTCTACCTGTTGAAGGTTTGGGGGTTGATGAAAATTTGTCCTATGAGAAGGTACCTGTTGAGATTCTAGACAGACAGGTCAAGCGGCTGAGGAACAAGGAGATTGCCACAGTGAAGTTATTATGGAGGAATCATATTGTTGAGGGTTCTACGTGGGAGGCCGAGGCCGATATGAGATCTCTTTGTCCCCATCTTTATAGCTCTTGAGGTTAGACTTTCTACTCTTAAGTCTAAGTTTCCTTATCTCTCCATTCTTTATATCTATTGCTAGATTGTGTATAGTAACTATGTTATGATCTAACTCACATTACGCGAAATACTTAGTAGTGTCATTCGAGGATAAATGTTCCTAGGGGGGGATAATGTAACAACCCTAAAAATGGCTATGCTAAATAATGCTTAATGTGCCTTAAATGCCTATGATTAGACCGGCTTCACATGGATGAGTCTTTACCGGACTTAAAAAGGAGAAATCTTAAGTTTGGAGGGTCTACAGGTAAAATGGTCTTTTTCCAGGCTAAGGGTAGTATCGTAGTTACCTTCAATATATAATTAATTATTTAATTAATAAGGTAGAGGGGCATTTTGGGGAGTGAGGGCCGAAAATTGGCTCTTAGGGTGAGTCTTGCTCGACATGGGTTCGAACCTAGGTGGAAGAGATGATTTAAATTTTTTTTTATTTAAGTTGGTAAATTAATGTAATTTAGTAATATTTATTATTTATTGGCTTATTTAAAATAAAAGGGAAATCAGATTTTTAATATTTAACTAAATCCTATTTGACTAAGTCCTAAACTAGACTTCTAAGCCTAAGATAACTCTCTCCTCTCATGTCTATCTCTCACTTTCACAATCAAACCAACTCTCATTCACATTATATCTGCCAAATAATGTACAAGAACAGAAGATAAACCAAAGTTCTTCACACTTGAAGAACTCATAACGAAAATTTTAAACAGACAACTAATTAATAATGTTAGGTAAAAGCAGGATATTTTCTGTAAAAAGTTTGGTGTTGAAACTTGGATTTGGACGTGAGTTTTGGAGAAGGTTTGGAAGCAAAGTCAAGGTTTGAACGTCAAAAAATATATGGGTTTTCTTCTCACTTGGTCCCTTTCCCAAGAGACCCCTAAGTTCAGTTTAAATTCCAATCGAGAAACTAAGGTTGTCCCCGTTGCATGCCCCTGTCATTAGATCCTTTAAAAGATTCAAAGCATCCGTTGGTATGTTTTCTGGTATATAATTTTAGGTCTGATTGTGATTATTTGCTGAATGTGTGTCCGGAAATCATGTAATGTATGAAAAATATATTCTGGAAAAGTGTATTAAGTTAGTTGTTTTAAGCATGTGTGTGTTGTAAGTTTACTATGTTTGCTGCCTGAAGTTTTATGCTAAAATGTTGTGTTTCGCGTCTATTAAAATGTTGATAACGTGATATTCAAATAATATTAATGTGGCTGACTAAATGTCACACAAAATACGACAAAAATCCATATAAGGATGAGAGAAAAATGGATTGGAAGAGACCAAATTTCAAGCTTGCTGGAAATTGGTGGTCTCGGCCAAGGATTTGAAAAATGAACTATGTTCTAATTTTTTTAAAAAAAAATTGTGAGGTCATTGGTGATTAAACCCATGACCTCACCAAATGAAAATTACATAAAAATCTCATGAGAAAATCAAAAGGTAAAATAAATGTGGTGAGTGGGGATTGAAACCACAACCTCTTGAGTAGATGAGAGAGTTAGAAGAAAAATAAAGGAGAAAATAAAATGAGGTGAGTGGGGATTGAACCCACAACCTCTTGAATAGATGAGAGAGTTAGGAGACAAATAAAGGAAAAAAATATAATGAGGTGAGTGGGGATTGAATCCACAACCTCTTGAATAGATGAGAGAGTTAGAAGAAAATTAAAGAAGAAAAATAAAATGAGGTGAGTGGAGATTGAACCCACAACCTCTTTGATAGGTGAGAAAGTTAAAATAAAAATTAAGAGAACAAGAATGAGCTCGTGGGGGATACTAGTGGGGGATTGATCCCACAACCTCTTTGCCTTAAACGAGAAAGAGAGGTGGGAAAAGAAAGAAAATATTATGGGGGTAATATGGATTGACCTAGGGTCCCCCAAATCTGAAAAATGCAAGCACCAAGTTTAATATAATATTGAGTGTTGCTCAAGGGATTTTGAATCAGGTTCCCTTGCCCAATTCCGTATTGACACATAAGTCATACGTACAAAAATATTTAATGAATGCTGCCTCTAAAGATCGAAATCAATATCTTGGCATATCTACAAGATGCATAATTCTTGTACCACATAATCTTGGGTAAACATGAATCACTTAGACAAACTATGAATGAAGCCTCATGGCTTGTATATGTTCACTCATAAGTCTAGCATACATTTAAAAGTAAGTGAACCTATGATGTATGTGATAAACTCATGTAACCCAATAAGGGGTAAGTAAGAGTGTGAAACACACTAAATGGTCAAGTACATTGGCATATGATGAAATGAACATTCACATGAAGGGGTGAGTAATTATGAAAAGCAAATGTGTTAAAGTTAATAAATGAGGTGACAATATGATGATAAGAGGCTAATGTGAAATATGAGAGCGATCTCAAATGAGCCTAAGTAAAGGTTACCAAAATGTATTCTCCTAAGAGAGTGTAAAGCTAATGAAGATAACAGTCTCTATGAACACTCTAATAAAAGTATTGAAGTTAATGCATACTTAATACTAATGACTAGTGGCTGCACTAGTATATGAAAGAATGAAAATGAAGTACGTATGAATGAATGAAGCAGACTCCGTGTTTGTTAAAGAAGGCTCCCTAGTTGAGGTCCCATATGTTGAGCCCTCATTTTGGGAAGTCCTAATGTTAAGTCCATGATTCCAAGGTCTCATGGCATATGAAATAATGATATGAAATATGTTATATGATATGTATAATATGTTATGCGCTCTTTGAAAAATGACAAGTATGATGATGCATGTTACTCTCATGGCATGACTTTCCTAATCCGAAATTGGCAAGTCCACTGACTTGACTTTCCATAATTCATATCGATAGGAAAGAGATCTTCTTAATAATGCGTGTCCTTGGTGGGTGCTTTCATATACCCATACATAGTACAAGTATGTACTATTCCCATACAAGTCTACATTTTTAGGTGTAGACACAAGTGGATGTTAAATCTTACAAGTCGACGCTGAAGCTATCAGGACGTGGAGAATTCATCCGGATTTGGAAGGCCCTCATGCTTTCGAGGAAGCTTGCCAATTATATTCTAGCTTAGATATAGGTTTGAGTTAGTGGAGTATGTTCCACTAGCGTTTCTTTCTCATCTTATTTCAGACATTATATTAGTTCCATTTTAGCAAGTATACACTTAATGCAGTATGGAACTATTTCTTTTATTTGATGATCTTAATATTAGATGGTTGATTGTGAACGTGCTTGAGTTAAAGTAAAATGTCTTATATGAATGTTAAGTAACAAAAACTTCAAATTTTCTGCCAAAATTAACCTAGATAAAGTAACGATGACGTATGTAGGCTTGTCCGGGACCTCTGAGAGGTCAACGACTCTTGTCTCATCTAGGGTATAGACTCCGGTCGTGACAACGTAAATGTCAATGTAAACGTAATTGTCAATATCTACATCAATGTAACCATCATTGTGAACGTGAACGGGAATGTCAATGTTAATGTGAACGTGAACATGAACGTACACGTCAGCTTCAAAGTGAACGTCACATCAAAGTAAATGTCATCTTGAATGTCAACATCAAAATCAGCATGAACATTAATGTCAACGTGAACATCAACGTCAATGTCGACATTAACTTCAGCATAATAGTCAACGTGAATAAAAAAAACAAACGTCAGTGTGAACGTTAATGTGAACGTCCACATGAATTTGAACATCAACGTAAATGTGAACGTCAACGTCAATGTGAATGTCCATGTGACCGTCAATGCAAATATTAACGTGAAGGTGAACGTCAACGTGAACGTCAACTTGAACATCAACATGAATGCGAACCTAACATGAATGTGAACATTAACGTCAACGTGAACGTCTATGTGAATGTCGATACGAACGTCAATGTGAAGGTGAAGATCAATGTGAACATCAACGTAAGCGTGAATGTGAACGTCAACTTAAACATTAGCTTGAACATCTACGTAAACTTCAGCATCAATATCAATGTCAACGTCAACATCAACATCAATGTCAATGTCCACATGAATGTAAACGTCAAGGTGAACGTGAACATAAATTTAAACATCAACATGAATGTCAATTTGAACATCAACATCCTCGTCAACATCAACGTCAATGTAAATGTGAACGTGAATATGAACGTCAAGATGAAGGTGAACATCAACGTTGACGTTCACATGAATGTAAACATCAACATAAACGTCAACGTGAACGTCAATATCAACATAAATGTCAACATGAACGTCAATGTCAACGTAAACATCAATGTCAACGTCAATATGAACATCAATGTGAATGTCAACATCAATGTGAAGTTCCATGTAAACGTCAATGTGAATGTCAACATAAACATCAATGTGAACGTCAATATGAACATCACCCCGAACGTGAATGTGAACTTCAACGTCAACGTGAATGTGAACGTCAACGTGAATGTTAAAATGAACGTCAACATGAAAGTCTACTTGAACATCAACATCAACGTAAACGTCAGCTTGCTTCAGCGTGAACGTCAATGTTAGGGGTGATCCCTAGTATGAGTTCCTATATTTCTAAGTAAATAAACAATGATAAACATTAGGTGATTACTCATTTCATATTATTGTGAGTTTGAGGTAAATACCATTAGTCAAGAACTCCTAAAGCAACGCAAGAGGTGATTACTCATTAGCGTTTATTAATGATCAGGGATTTGAATACATATAAACCTTATGTAATCATGTTGAGGCGAATATCTATATCATACTGAGTTGGACATGGAGGCGAATACATATTATCCTTGTGAAATGATGTGGAGGAGAATACCTATATCATAGAATAGCGGGGCAAAGAGGTGAATACCTACGTTTCCCTTAAATAGTCATGGATGTAATAACTAAGATATATGAGTATGGAAAGATGTGAATACCCAATAGCCTTCATAATAGACATAGAGAGGTGAGTCCCCATGTCTTGAAAGTATGAATGAATTATGTGACCTATGAAATAATAAGAATGACTAGTGTGGATTGTAGCTTGAAAGGCCTTCCATGAAATGAATGAGTAGAAGCGATTTCCCTTGTCCATGAATGATAAGGTAAGAATGAGATCAAGAGATGATGAACAAGTATAATGACCAAAAGTGGGTTAATTAGCTTAGCATGTGTGAGATACATGGGGTCTTATTCATGCATTGCACAGGTTTTCTCTATGTATAATTGTGAAGCATTTATCTTTTATCATGATGACTTAGATGCATTGATTATGCTTATGATTATGTCATTGTCTCTTAAGCGTATAGCTTATGCCTTATGATTGTAACGACCCAAAGTAAACCCTAGTCGGTACAAGAGGACAAAGACAAGCCTTACCATTCGTCATCACATATAATAGGTCCATAGTATGGAAAAATAAAAACTTTTATATTTACTTAGTGAGGTTTACATAGACCTCTCACATAGGAAGCTTACATAGGCTTCTCGCTTATACAACATAATAAGACATAAGTATTTAGTCCAAATCTTTGTCTCACATTAAACCATCTAAATGATGTAAAACATCCGGGCATATCCCTTATACAAATTCATAGTTGCCACATAGGGCTTAAATCAGTATCTTCAACAATAAGAAAGAAAAGAATGTCTTTATACAATACAAGTACGACTAAGGTAGAGTATGTAGTAGCATCCTCGAACTAGAGGGACTACCAAAATTTAGAGAGTCTATTCCAAACCTTCTTGCTTTAGCCTCAAGATACCTCAATGGTCCAAACCTACAATGTTTGGATAAAAGGAAGAATATAGGTTAGTACAAAACACATGTACTAAGTATGGTCCTATGCAGAAAAATAATTAATGCATGAGAAAAGGCACAATTTAGTCAAAACCATGCATAACCTCCAATGACTCAATATAAATATATATGAAACATCTATGTCAACCCAAAATATAAGCAACTCAAGCAACACTTGTGCAATGCCAAGAATAAAGTCCCATAACCCTATCCAAAGCTAAGTATCACATTAAGAAACCACTTCATACTAACAACACATTTTCATACCATGCTTCATACATCAATACTTACTCATAGCTTATCAACATAACAGTAATCATAGTCATATTCATAAAAAAACACCACTAGAACCATCCCTTAGGATCCCGCATGTGTAATGTGTAAGAGAAGTCCCATACTCTCCCTTACAGTATGTAGTAGACTTTAAGACGACCCTAATAAGAGTTCACATACATAACTTGTTCATTTACTTATTCATTAGGTAAAGAAGTGAAATAACCGACATGAGACCATGTGAGCTACATGGAATACGTTGTTCTACTCCCACACTGGAAAGAGAGGGATAACACTTGCCTATGGTGAAACCATTCATACATAGCTATTTAGGTGGATCCACTAAGATAGAGTACTATGTGGACACATAGTTAAGGTTCAAGGATATTGTTACTAGAAACCTTGACTTGCTAGAGGTGGAGTTTTCCATCTCATAAGATAACATATATTTTTGGGGATTTGGACTTACATGAGGAAAACCCATGTGGGAGGCCGAACATACTAAACGTGAGACCTCCATATCACATACATGCCCTTTTGGTGCTAGGAAATTATTACTTTTAATAATCATATTATTTCATCATACAAGTACACATTAGTCTCTTCTAGACCCCTCTGTAAACATCTTGTCATATCTAGCTCATAGGTCATCACAAGTGAGAATAATCCTTTCACTTTAGACACCACTTCATAAGAGAGTAAACATTTCACTTAACACTTCATTGTAATCATAAGGAACTACTTTCAATCATACAATAATCGTATCATAACATGCATACATAGCTCATGTCTTATTCAATGTCTTAGGGTTAGGGATGAGGAATATATTGCATCAACATCAGCACCACACAATTTTGACATAGGAGCATTGCTATCTAATTAACTCATGCTTTGTAATTGAATTCAAGAAGAACCAATCAACATAACTCATTTCCCTTTCAAGAACCTTCATACGTCCATTACCAAGAATACATAACCAATTAAATAAACAAGGTAAATTCGAGAAGCAATTACATAATAAACAACAAAGTAGTCAATCTACATATTCACAATCTTCACAATTCAACATATCAATTCAAGGTTTTTCATGAAATTTTGGGAAAGACATGGGTCTAGGCGAATCACATAGGAAATCATCAATTAACCATCAATATATACTTAAAAAATATAATTCATCATAATTCATCACGATTGATTCATAATTTCATTTTTCAAAGAACACCCGTGTGTAAAAGAAAAACCTAGATTTGGGGGATTTTGAAATAATCTTTTGGAGGGACCACTTGGGGAAGGAATCCAAAGATTGAAAGAAACCATACCTTAATGAGACTTAATCCACGAAATTCATGCAAAATCCTAGAGAACTTGGTCTTCTTCTTCAAGCTTTCTTGCTTCTTGAATGGAGGATTTACGGTGAGAGAAAGTAGAGAGATATGAGAGCTTTTGGATTTTTGTTTTGGGGAATTGATTGGAGTGGGTATAAATGACGTAAAACTGACCCTTAATAAATTTATAGTCACCCTCTAAATTACTCAAAATATTCTTCACTTTATTGGATCTTTTTGTGAAGTCAAAATGCTTAAAATACGACATTAATGAATCTAGGAAGTGGCTGCGCATCGCGAGGTCAATTTCATAATTTCTTTTTGAAATCTAGGTTGAGGCAGTGAGCCTCGTCTAGACTGAGTCGCCAGGCCAATTTTTGATCCCGACGTGTTGTCTGCGCGCAGGCTGCTTTGGCATCCTGGTCTCCCATGTTTGGGTCCTCCTCAAGGACCCTTTCGATAGTCCTTGGGGATTTGTGACTGTACGTTTCGTTCCTCTATGTATTACCTAGAAAATAACTTAGGTGAAACTAGAGAGTAACATATTTTTCATGAGGGTCTAAGGTCCTAAAATGGTTTATAATGTTTTATTGAGGCAGCATCTAAAGATTTAGGTGCATTGGAAGTCAAACGTGAAGGGACGACCAAGATGTTCGATGACTAAGTCACCTATGTGCCTCATGTGTGGTTATTTGCCTATATGTGTTTTTCATGAGTTAATGAGGTCCTTATATGAGTTATAATAGTATTTATAGGTAGTGTGTCATGTTTCATGAAGTTTGGAGGTCAAACGTCCAAGAATGTCCATGACGTTTGAAAGGTTTGCCTTAAAATTACCTTGTGTGTCTAGGCATGTTTCTTGGAGTTTCATATGTTCATTTTGGATGACATTGACGTGGTATGTCCTAAACTCGTATACAAACATATTTGGGTTGGAAACGTCCCGGCAAAACTCCCAAAAGGACCATCCAAGGGTCCTGTAGGAAGGACCCTTTCCTTGAGAGAAGGCTGCCTAGATCAGGCCCCAGTCAGTCGATGGGTGTTGAGGGTCAAGAATAATCCTAGGTAGATGAATATCCCAAAGGCAAGTCTATGAGCCAAATGACGAGATGCCTGGACACTCCGTTTGTGGACAAACGGTCCGTCGATTGGCAAGTCGTTGGTGGACTATCTTCTGCGCAACTTTACTGTAAACTCTAGGGATGAATTGGTAAATTCACCCCAAATCCAAATAAGACTTTTGGGAGGTTACATAGGAGTAATTTAGGTATTTTAAACATGTTTATAAGCCTTAAACACTTGGGAGAATTCATTCTTAAAAAATCAAAACCCAAAACCTCTAAAGAGCTCTCTAGAACTCCATTGAAGCTTGAAGGGGGATTGAAGCTTGAAGGTTGATTTCTGCACCTATTTCTCTAAAATTAGTGGATTAACTTCATTAATGTATGGTTTTTAATCCTTGAAACTCTATTCATCAAGGATCCCAACAATCAAAGAGTTTCTAATATTTTCAAAGATGAACTTGTCCAATTTTATGATCTATCCATGGGTTCTTGCATTAAAGGTTTTAAATCATTGCATATGGATTGAATTTTTGATAATTAGATTATTTTAAATCAATTAACCTATTAACCCATGTAATTGATGAACCCTAGTTTTTGAGTACTTTTTGGGTTAAGTGATATTGTCTTAATTCTTATGAATTCTAGTGTAGTTTTTTATGGGCTATAAAATGATATAAGAATTGTATTGAATCGACGTGTAGATTGTCTTAGATTTATAACTATATATTGAATTGACCTAGGTATGGTGATCCTTCATCTCTAAGTAACCTTTTACATGGAGAGTTAATCTCAATATTTTTCAAAGAGATTTCACGATCAAACTTCCTCTCCTTCAATCAGGCCATGGGTTCTTTCTAAAAATGTTTTTAATGACTTAATAATGATGAATTAATGTTAATTTATTGGTTTTAACATTAATTTCAATCCAATTTCATTATGAAACCATGTCCCTTCCCAAGATCGATTTAGCCCTCGTATAGGTATTGTGATCATGACTTGTTAATGGTTGAATTGCAATTTTGTTATGTTGAATTGTCTACTATCTACTGTTATTTACATTAATTAATGATTAATTCATGATGAAGTATCTATGTGGATCAATGTATGAAGATTTGAGCATGCTTACTCTATTTATCAAGGAGATCAGTGTAACATTGGTCCTTAATTGTATATAAGTGGAATTTGATTGTGTTGAGAGTGTTGTAGCTACTGTTTTAGGTTAATATCATGTTTAAATTATGGATATAAATTTCATAGGATCAATGTAAATAAGGCTTTTATGAATTGATCTAGGTTCTTCTAGTCTATCTAGTGGTAACTTGTGATCTTGACATTATGTTGGTTGTCTTGTGACTCAATAATGGTTATTTGTCCTTAGATACTTCCTATATTTGTCAGGTGATGATAATTAGGTATAATTAATATATGAATCGTTAACCATGGAATTGGTAAATATTTAATTAGATTCTTTTAGTCTATAAAGTGGATGTTGTAATGTTTATGAGATGATGTAAATGTTAGGGTAGATGAAGCATGATTTCGTTTGAATAATGATCTCTTTAGTTACTGCAATACATGTATATTGTTTATGAATTGTTATTGATGATCAATGCAAGTGAATCGGGTTGAAGATCTATGTTCTTCTACTTTCTAGTATATATGTGATGTATTGTATTAGATTGTAATATGATCTGGTAGAGACTTGTACATGGTTTGTTTTATGATTATGCTACTGCATCTACTGCCCTATACTTGAATTATTGATGAAAGAGTAGTATTGGTCAATGATGACCAAAGGCTAAAGGATTGGTAAGAATCACTCTACTCTTCTACTTCTCTACTTCTTTTTAATAATGTTGATGAAGCCTTGTATGTCATTGTGTTGTATGGTCCACTTATGGTGGTGGTGTTTAATTTTTAGTCATTATATATTTTTTGACCATGGCCTTGAATGCAAATTGATTAATATATGAATGAGTGGCTATGATGATCACCTTATGTGTAACTTGTGCCTAGTTTTCTTCTCTAGTTGCGAATCTAGATTATCTTACTATTGTTATGATCATGTAAATGGTTAAGTTTAAATCATGTGTAGGTGATACCAATAATGAAGTGTTAAAGATTGATGACCCCTACCCATGTAACACTCTGTGAAGGTGTAAATAGCTAATATTACGAATCTTAAAGTGTAATATGAAGTTACCTTGCCTCCTATGCTAAGTTGTGTTGTGTGGTCTATGCTTGAATATGTATAGTGGTCCTAAGAGGGTAGCTGCCTCAATATGCTGTTGATAGCCATTATGTGATCATATTGTCCAATGTACGCACACCCTCCTTTACATGCATGCTTATAAGTAGTATAGGTCATGGTGTCTAAATGAAAGGTAGTTCTCATAATCACTAGTGTCTACTACTATGCATGTTAAGATTATTTCTATGAAAGTATGATATGTGTTTCCTTAACTAGAATGACTTGATAGGTGTACTAGCATGGGCAAGGGTATGGGACCTTGCCTATGCATTTCACATGTGTGCCTTGATAGGATATTTTCTAATTTTGGTTTCTATGTGCATGAATATGAATGTATGAATATGTGTGACCTTAATATGTTATATGAACGGTTGGCTCACATATACGTATATACACACACATAAATGATGATCTAGTAAATAGAGGGGCCTTTAAAGGTGTGCTCAAGTGTATCGTAAATTAGATAGTACTAATAATATATGCTATGTCCATGTGAAAGGATTTCTCACATAATGTAGGTTGATGAACTTTCATCTATGACCTATGAGCTAAGCATATGAGGGGATGACTCTCCTAAGCCTTTGTTTTATAATGAAATTATAATAAAGGTTTTTACAATAAAAGGGAACCTAGCTTAGCACCGAGTAAACTTGTATATGAGTGTTTGTCCCTTTCCAATATGGGAAGGAAGGTCTACCATAAATCTCATTAGGTGGATAACCACAATGCCTCAATAGGCATAAATAGGATTTGCATAAGGGAATAGCCATAATGCCCCTTCTTGGCATAAAGAGGGTTTTAACATGTACCTCCATGTTCCATAACTTTTCTTGCCACATAGGATCTAGCAAGTGAAATCACTTAGTATGCTAGCATGTGTTAATTTTGTACCTTGTCTAGACAAGAACACCTCCCAATGGTGTAAGGCTCAACAACACCAAATTCTATGTTTAGCACCCATGGTCTTAGTGTCAGTTAAGGCTAGAGTTTCCCTAAAGTAAAATGAACAATGGAAGTAAATGACGAGGACCCTAACTAGGATGACTTAAGGGAAGTTACTTAGGATACGTGGAAGTAATGAACCCATCTAGATATTACACAAGTAGCTCCTTAGGAAATTCTAGGAAGGTGTTCTAAGGTGTATGATTATTATTATGTCTTTCTATATGGCATGGTAGTATATGTCTATTTGTCATGAATATGTCCAAAGTATGAGTCTATGTGATATGTTCTTATTCTTATATGCACTATGTGAGTCTTAATGACTATATGATGAAGGTGGTTGACATGAATGAGGTTGTCTTCATTGAATATGTCGATGTCTGAATTGAATGATAAGGTTTGTGGTCTCATGAAGGGTTTACTAAGTATGTGTGGGGTTATCGGGCTTCACATAAACATTGCACTAGTAAACTAAGATTGGGGTCATGAACAATGTCTTACAATGATTTATGTGAAGTGAAGTCATTATATGTTCAAATTGATGTAGCTTACTCTAAGCCAATATAGCCTTGACTTAAATGTGTCTTTGATAGGTTATACTTGTATGATTGTATGTGTTGGCTTTTATAGGTTGTATGTATGGTTTTCCTTGTGGACTTAAGGAGATTCATTTCACCAAGTATCACTAGAGGGTTACTTGGGAGGTTAATGAATGAAGGAAAAGAATCCTCACTGCAAAGAAGGAAATAGGTCACTGTAAAGTGACCTAAAAATGACTTAAATTCCATATGTGTTTTTCTATGATGTTTGGCCTTTTAATATGTCTATATGAAGTATGCGAGTGATATAAATGCTATTCTATAAAGGTTCTATGAAGATTTACTCAAAAAGGCATGATGTATGATTTCAAGAAAATGTCCTTTTTTAATGCATGTTTTTGCATGGTTGTCATAAGTAGTGCATTCTTGTACTACTCCCATTTTCTCTACTTTTTACACAAATTTTAGGTTATGGTTTCTTAAAGGATGTTTATATGATTGAGGATCTTAATATGTGATTCCCAAGATCAAGGAAAGGAATTCTTAAGTCCAAGAATGTCCTAATGTTTAGTTACTGTAATGTTTTATGAATTATATAGTTATGTATTATTTTGTAACGGTCGTATCCCTAATTTACCCTGATATTGTTGAGTATAAGATGGCAAAGAGACTTAGAGTCTATGTATGTAATATGATATTTTATATATGTGTGAAGTGAAGTTTCTAGCATATCATGTGCTATTAAAAGTTTTAAATTTTCCGCTAAATTTATTATGACAAATGAGATGAATGATAACTATGGGCTTGTATAAGACCTCCGATAGGTCAAATACATCATGTTACTTCTAGGGGGTTCTCCTCGGATGTGAAAGATGGTTATGTTGATGATGTTATAGTAGTGTATAGGATTACTTACAGATGACAATGGTTATTCCTATATGCTTCTAGAATGATATGCAATATGTGCTAATGTGAAGTATGTTGTGTCTTGCTTTGATCAACTTGTGTCCCTTACTTGATACATGTATGAATGCTAATTCCTCTTAGTCTTGAATGTGTGAATGATATGAGACCTTGAATGATTCTAACAAGGTCCTTTATAACAAACCTTTAACCTAGTAGTAAGGTTATGAACATTGAACTCGAAAGCCGTAATGGTATCCTTCTTGTAATGAATGATGGATTTAAGGTTGATTGGATGGAACGACATCATATCATCCTTATGAAAGTCTTTATGAGCTATGTTTGTCGCCATTGTAAGGTAGCCCTAGGGGACCTCTTTGGTAGGGTGAATGTGTTTGGGATACGAATAAGAGATGAAACCCTTTGTATGAACCTTTAATGTAAATTACTCTATGAGAACAAAGGCAAGCACCGAGTCAGTATGGCTTGGGAAGTAGCTCTAGAAAAGAACGAGACTAGAGTACAAAGTAATCCCTTCATATTCCTTAACAATGTGCCTATATGGGATGTGTTTAAGTTTTACTGTTAGCAAGTCCATCTATCGGAGTAGGTTACAACTCCGGATTCCTTGTTTAGCTACCATGGTCTATTTTTGTTATTGTCTATTCTCATCATGTCGATTACCTACTTTTGTTGGAGATGTTCGATGAAACTTACGTGGTGGTATGGGACACTATTTAGACATTGCGCAATAGGTTTTGAAGATGTTAGTTAGAGTCCCTAGGTCTTCTCCAAGACATCACTTGAATGTGCTTATGTGATGAATGAGTCATTAATGAACTAATGAATGTAATTACTTAAGTTAAGAAAGCATGTTGATGTGAATAATTACTTATCTAGAGTATTTAAGTGTTGTCTATTTAAGGTTGAACGGGAAATAGGAACGGTTACTTCCTATCTACCTAGATAAATCATAAGAATGGATCTAGTTAGCAAAGTTGGTTGATTATGTAGATATGATCCAAACTGAGGTAGTCTTAAGGATTACTTAGGTAATGTTTAAGAGATCATTCATGGACATTCTCTTCTTGATTTACTTGAGTAGGTCTTTTGATAACCTTTGTGAGGAGAAGGTCATATTTTATGAATGCTATTGTGTTAAGTCAGAATGATCTTATACTAGGTAGTCTAAAGGATCTCTTTAGAGTGTGTGAAAGGGATTGTATGGGTAATCGCTTCACAACTCACTCAAGTGAAACATAGAATCACCTTTGGTAGGAGAGTCTCATGTTCATATGTTTGGTGTATTGTAAATGTCTATATCTCATTATAGGTCGTATTAAGGATCATTTAGGTGTGCCTAGAGAGGGTGTATGGGCGGTCTCTCTTCTTTTTTCTTAAGTGAGTCTTAGTATAGCTTTTAGTGATAGGTTTGCATGCTAGAAAGTTGAAGTATGTCCTTATTTGACTCGAGTGCATAGATGTCTTTTATTTCACTTTTGAAATATTGTAATAGACTAAGTAGTACTATATTTCTATTGTGTATGGGGAACGTCCCAAAGTACTCATGTATCAACGATTTGAGGAAATTAGACAGTATTTCCTATGAGTTTTATATGAAAGAGTTTTTAAAGACTATGCAAATGTTTGTGAAAAGTTTTAACTCCGCACTACTTTTCATATGCTTAGATGCCATAAATGATACGAAAGGGCTTGTACAAGACCTCCATGAGGTCAAGTACGCCGGTTGCAATCCGAGATTTTTCCCTAAATTCTAGTGTGTGATTTCAGGTCGTTAGAAGCTTGGTATCAGAGCATAGGTTATGAAAGTGGGCTTAGGAATCAAAAGTCTCATCAAGTCACGTCTAGTAGAGTCCTTAGAATCGGTGTGAGCCGCAAAACATATAAGGGCGAGAGGATATAGGTCGATAGAGTTTCTCTTCTTTTCTACTCCTATGTCGTTCTGTAGAGTAAAAGTTATGAGTTTTCTTTTCTTATGTTGTTCCTTGTGTTTCTAGAAATATTAATACGATGAGGACACCAGCTAGGAGTTGAGGAGAATTATGTGAATAAGGAGATTCCTCCTCAAGTTGAGCAAGTTCCTCAAGGTGCTCAAGTCCCTATTGTGGGTGAAGGTAATGATGTTGCGGTGGTTCCCTGGAAATGACTAATGGGGAGACTAGAGAGGCTTTACTTACTTTAACCCGATCTTTCACTACCCATGTGAAAATGGGTATTGCCCCTAGAGTGAATATTGTGGAGAGCACTCATCTAGATTGAGAGATTTTGTGAGGATGAATCCTCATATGTTTCTTGGATCTAAGGTGGGAGAGGATATACCCAAGAGTTCCTAGAAACAGTGTACAAGGTGTTGAGTGCCATGGGGGTGACTTCTAGGGAGAAGGCGGAGTTAGCTTCATATCAAATGACGGAGGTTGCTCAAGTGTGGTACACTCAATGGAAACACAATAGGCAAGTTTAGTTGGTTTCTACTGAGTGGGAAGAGTTCAAGGAATCTTTTCTAGGAAATTACATTCCCCGTGAGAGTAGGGAGGTAAAGGTTGAGGACTTTAACAATCTCAAGCAAGGCAATAGGAGTGTTGAGGAATACTCTTTGAAGTTCTCTACGTTTTCTAGGTTTGCTCCATCTGTTAAGTTAAACACTAGAGATGAGATGAGTAGATTGTGACTTGTGTTGCCGATCCAGCGACCAAAGAATTCCATACGACCATGCTACATGATGATATGACACTAGCTAGACTCATGGTGTATGCTCAATCAATTGAGGAGTCTAAACTTGGTAGGATTGCTAGAAACTTGAAAAGGAGTGGTTCAAGAGATCAAAGCCAGCCTTGATTAAAAAAGAGAGCTGAAACTCAAGATGGACCTAGTGCTCCTAAGGTGAAATTAGAGAAGGGAGGTGGTTCTCACAATGGTAAGCCTACATGTACTACTTGTGGAAAGAAGCACTATGGGAAATGTCTACGGGGTACCGGAAGTTGCTTTGGATGTGGTAAAGAGTGACACAAAGTGAGGGATTACCCTACAAGATATGGTAAGCAAGTTGCTTGTAATGTTCAAAAAGATGATGCTCCAAATAAGAGGCGTTTCTATGCACTCCGAACTAGAGGAGCAAAGCCGGATGAGGGTGATGATGATGATGGTAAGTTCTTCTATTTATTTCTGTAGTGAAATGAGATCCTTCTAAGTGGGGGATAATGGATAGTAGATTGGCTAGAAAGGTATAGAAGCTTGTTGTATTTGTTTGGCGTTAGAAAGTCTTTTTGAAATTGAATTTCATTGATTTCTTACATTGTGTATTTTATGAAGTTATGATTATTTTTCTAAATGTGTTTATATGATTCCATCTTGAATATTAGCATGTTTCTATCATGAATTTCCTAAATGTTGCATTTTTTAAATTTGGAAGCATGTTCACTGTAAAGGTAACATGGATTTCTGCTCACTGTAAAAATTTTGAGAAATTGACTAATTCATTCATTAGTTGAAAGTTGTTGTAATGTGGTTAGAATTGATGTATATGAGCATTATAATAAATATAAAATGAGTTTTTGCTATTTATAATGAAGGATATGAATTTCATGGCATGATGAGTTATAAAATTTCTTCTAGCTTCTTGTTGTGTTGTGAGTCTCTTGATTATGTGAAAACTGATGTTTTCCTAGATTTTTGTTTTTTATATGTTTTTATGTGGTATGGTTATTAGTTGTTAACTTAATATCTATTCTTGGAAGTATTCGGAGAGTGACAAACGTCATTCGAGGACGAATGTTGTCCAAGTGGGGGAGATTGTAATACCTCAAAAATGACTTAGGTGAATCTAGATACTAACATGGTTTCATGCGGTTATAAGGTAAATATTTTATAATTTGGTATTGAGGCAGTTTCTAAAGATTTAGGTGCATTTGAAGTCAAATGTCAAGGGAAGATCAAAACATTCGACGACTAAGTCACCTATGTGCCTCATTTTGTGGTTATGTGGCTATATATATTTTTCATGAGTTAATGATATCATTATATGAGTTATTATAGTGTTTATAGGTAGTGATTCAAGTTTCATGACGTTTGGAGGCCAAACATCGAAGAACGTCCATGACTTTTGAAAGGTTTGCCTTGAAACGACCTAGTGTGTCTAGGCATGTTTCATCGAGTTTTATGTGCTCGTTTTTTATGATATTGATGTAGGAGGTCCTAAAATGGTATACTAACATATTTTGGTAGGAAACGTTCGGGAAAAAGTCCCCAAGGACCATCCAAGGGTCCTTGAGGAAGAAACCTTTCCTTGAGCCAAGGCTTCCTAGACCATGCACCAATAGACTGAGGCAAAAGACGACTCGTGGGCGAGTCGACGCCTCGTCGATGGGTGTTTTCGTTCAAGGATTAGCCTAGTAGATCAAGATCCCAAAGGACAGTATCTGAACCAAATGACGAGAATTCAGGATGGTCCGTTTGTGGACAAATCATCCGTCGATTGGCAAGTCATTGGTGGATAGTCTTCTCTGCAGCTTTACTGTAAACTCTAGGGGTGAATTGGTAATTTCAAACCATTTTCAAATAAGACTTTGGGCGGTTACTTGGGTGTAATTTAGCTATTTTAAACATGTTTATAAGCCTTAAACACTTAGGATAATACATTCTTCAAAAATCAAAACCAAAACCTCTAAAGAGCTCTCTAGAACTCAATTGAAGCTTGGAGGGAGATTGAAGCTTGAACGTTGATTTATCCACCAATTTATCTCAAAAGTAGTGGATTAGATTCGTTAAGGTATGATTTTTCATCCTTTAAACTTTATTCATCAAGGAGCCCAATATTTTAAGAGTTTTCTGAAGTTTTTAAACATGAACTAGTCCAATTTTATGATCTACCAATGGGTTCTTGCATTAAAGGTTTTAAATCATTGAATATTGATTGAATTTTTGTTAATTATAATATTTTAACTAAATTAAACTATGAATCCATGTAATAGATGAACTCTAGTTTTTGACTACTTTATGGGTTAAATGATATTGTCTTAATGCTTATGAATTCTAGTGTAGTTTTCTATGGGCTATTAAGTGATGTAAGAATTGTATTGAATTGATGTCTATGTTGTATTAGATTGATAAATATATATTGAATTGACCTATTTTCGTTGAGTATTATGATTTTCGTATTGAGTTGATGATCATGGCCATGGGTAAGGGCCCTGTGGTATTGAATTGGATGATTTAGCTATGGATTGAAGTGTTGAGAATGTATTGGATGTACTCTTCCCTAATTATCTTTATTTTAAGTAATGTATATCTTGCATTACGTTATGATTGGTATGGTCCACTTATGGTGGTGGTGCTATGTGAATGATGTGGCCTTGTCGGTGTTACTTTATGTATTATACCGATCATGGCCTTGTCGGCTTTACTTTATGTATTATAATGATCATGGCCTTGTCGACAAAGTACTTGAAGTATTATGATGATGTGTGTAGTTTATTATGTGAAGTATGATCATTTTCTTTTACTTGTGATTATGTGAAAGTATGTGTTCTCCTATTGATGTTTTTAGGTGATCATGTTAGACTATGACTATGTCCTTATGTGTGTGTAGTATTAGAGTTGATGCATGATTATTCCTACTTGACTATATGAGTGTATGATGGTTATGTTGACAATGTTATAGTAGTGTATAGGATGACTTATATATGACAATGGTTATACCTATGTGCTTCTAAAATGATGTACAATATGTGCTAATGTGAAGTATGTTGTGTCTTGCTTTGGTTTACTTGTGTCCCTTACATGATACATGTATGAATGTGAATATGAGATGTCTTCACATAGGATGCTAAAGCCTCTTAGTCTTTAATTTATGAATGATATGATTCAACAACCCGAAAACGACTGTGCTAAGTAATGATTAATGTGTCTACAATGCCTACAATTAGACCAGGTTCACACGGATTGATGCGCGTAGAACAAGACCTCTTAACCCTTGCAACAGCCAATACAACTAGCTTTGTGAGTTAGTTGAGCTAGTAAAGGTTGGGTCCATCCATGTACGGCACCCGAATATGAAGATTTACCCGGATGAGTCTTAGCCGAACATAAAAAGGGGTAATCTTATGTTTTGAGGGTCTAGGGGTAAAATGGTCTTTTCCAGGCTAAAGGTAGTATTGTATTTACCCTATATATTTAATTAATTAATTATTTAATATGGTGGATGGGCAATTTGGGCAGAAAGGACCGAAATTGTCCCTATGAGTGAAATCTTGCTCCAACAAGGTTCGAACCTAGGTGGGAGCAATGCTCTAATTTGATTTATTCTATTTGGTAAATTATTTTAATTAATATTTAATTACTGGTTTAATTAAAAGAAAAATCATATTTTGAATAATAATAGTAATAATAATAATAATTATAACAATAATAATATTAATAATAATAATAATAATAATAATAATAATAATAATAAATAATGAGGAGTCCTAGTTTGTCTTAGTGTCCACCTAACTCTCCTAATCCTAATCCACTTATTCTCACATTTTTCTCTACTCCTCTCTCACTTTCACGCTTATGCATTTCGTAAAACAAAAAAACAGAACAAAAATAATAAAGTTCATAAAGAACTTGAACAATAAAAACTAAAAAAAAAAGTTAGTCTAAAAACGTAAAGCAAAACAAAGTTCTTGGCGGGATTGTGCTAGAAGTTTCGGTGGTGAGGCTTGGTTTTGTGGGAAAATGGCAGCATTTAAACAAGTGTGGAATGACATTAAGGTATGGGTGTCTCTCCTGAACTCCTTTCTCCATGAGAATTTCCTTCCCACGAATTCAACGAATTTTAAAACTAGGGTTCTTCGTGTTCTTGTCGAACTCCTTGTCCCTAGTATCCTTTTGATTTCAATCTGAAATAGGTTAGAGATTATGTTGTTGGTATGTTAGCTGGTAGTTTAAGTATGAAGTGTGATTTTCGTAATAATTTGTTCATGACTATGTGTTTGGAATTGTAAGTATGTTAATTTATGCCAACCAAAAGTATGTGAAAAGTGATGTTTGTGCAAATGTTTGTGTAAATCATGATGTGCAAAAGTGGTGTAATGTTGTCGGATTTAATGGAAATTCGTGGCTGAATATAACCCTGAAAAAATATACTTAAAGATGCTCCAAATGATTCATAAAACTTCCTAAGATCTAATGAACAAATGATGATAACAAGGAGCTGAAAATAGTGAACAAATTTCCAGCATTTTGTAGGTTGGGTTCGGCCAATTAAAGTGGTATAAAATGCAACGAAACATGAGTGCAAAATAAGTGAAATCACTACGGATTAAACCGAAGACATCATTACACGAAAGATAACAAAAATCAACAAAAGATTAAGACAAAAATGGATTGGAGGAGACAAAATTTCAAGCTTGCTGGAAATTGTAATCTCAGCAAACTTTAAAAAAATGAACTTCGTTTAAATTTTTTTTAAATGTGAGGTCATTGGGGATCGAACCCATGACCTTACCAAATGAAAATTTCGTAAAAATTTTGTGAGAAAAATGCAAGGGAAAATAGATGTGGTGAGTGGGGATTGAACCCACAACCTGTTGAATCGATGAGAGAGTTAGGGGAAAAATACAGGAGAAAATAAATGTGGAGAGTGGGATTGAACCCACAACCTCTTGGATAGGTGAGAAAGTTAAGGGATAAACTAAAAGAAAAATAATGAGCTTGTGGACGATTTAACCCACAACCTCATTGACATAAATGAAAAAAGAGAGGAGAAACAGAAAGGAAATATTATAGGGTTGATGGGGATAGAACTAGGGTCCCCAAAATCTGAAAAATGCAATTATCAAGTTTAAAATAAGATTAAGCATTGTCCAAGGGATTCGAAATAGGGTTCCCTTGCCCAATTCCGTATTGTCACATAAGTCATACGTAAGTAAATATTTAATGAATATTGCCTGCCTCTAAAGATCGAAATCAATATCTTGCATATTTACAAGATGCATAAGCTTGTACCACATAATCTTGGGTAAGCATGAATCACTTAGACAAACTATGAATGTAGCCTCATGACTTGTATGTGTGGACTCATAAGTTTAGCATACGTTTAAAAGTCAGTGAGCCTAAGATGTATGTGATAAAATGATGTAACCCTAGAAGGGTTAAGTAAGAGTGTGAAACACACTTAATGGCCATGTGCATTAGCATATGATGAAATTAACATTCAAATGAAGGGGTGAGTAATTATGAAAAGCAAATGTGTTGAAGTTAATGAATGAGGTGACAATATGATAAGAGGCTAATGTGAAAGATGAGAGCAATCACAAATGATGCCTAAGTAAATGTTACCAAAACGTACTCAACAGTGAGAGTGTAAAGTTAATGAAGAGACTAGTCTCTATGAACACTCTAATGAATGTATTGAAGTTAATGCATACTTAATACTAATGATGATATGAGAAATCATCTAATGAGATATGATGTCCTCATGCTAGAAACAAGCTTCCATGATGTATTAGTTGAATGTAATGGAACTTTATAGTGAGCACCGATAGGCTAGCTAAGAGCGGTGATGCCTTCCTTCGGGAAGGGAGGAGGTTCACGTAACTCTCATGAGATGAGACTATCCGGCATGTCGGGTATGGGTCTCCTTATATCTCCTAGTCTTTGAACCTATACTGCAACATAGGGATCTAGTAGGGTTTGACTCCCTATATACGCTAGCATGTTCTGGTCACTTTGGTCGGTGATTCCACCTCTTTTCGCTGTGTGGCAGACACTGGATTTTATGATGCTCACATGATCTATGTCAGCTAAGGTTAAAGTTCCCAAAGAATGAATGAGGTCAGCCTCAAATGATGCACATAATGAAATGAACGATACTAATGGTGTTAGGATAGTATAATCAAGAGGTGAACTAGGCTTAAGTAATGAAACTCGGTTATTCTAGGTCATTGCACAACAAACCCGATGAGAGTTCTAAATTTATTCTAGGTATGACTGGTTATTGAACTAGTTTATTAATGAATTAAAATGAAGTACGTATGAACGAACGAAGAAGAATCTATGTTTGCTGAAGAAGGCCCCCTAGTTGTGGTCCCATATGTTGAGCCCTCATTTTGAAAAGTCCTAATGTCAAGTCCATGATTCCAAGATCTCATGGCAAATGAAAGAATCATATGAACTACGTGATATGATATGTGCAATATGTTATGTGCTTCTTGTAAAATGATAAGTATGATGATGCATGTTAGTCTCATGGCATGACTTTCCTAATCCAAATGTGGCAAGTGCACTGACTTTCCAAATCCAAATTTGGCGAGTCTACTGAATTGACTTTCCATAATTCATATCGTTAGGAGAGAGATCTTCTTAATCCTGCATATCCTTGGTGTGTTCTTGCATATACCCATACTTAGTACAAGTGTGTACGAATCCCATACAACTCTATACTTTTAGGTGCAGGCACAGGCAGACACTAGAGCTTACGATACGACGCTGCAGCTACCAGAACGTGGAGCATTCATCCGAACATGGTAGGCCCTCATGCTTTCGAGGATGCTTGCCCATTATATTCTAGCTTAGATATAGGTTTGAGTTAGTGGAGTATGTTCCACTGGTGTTTCATTTCCTGTTTCATTTCAAACTTTGTAATTGTGCAATTTTGGCAAGGATACGTTTAATGCAATTATCAACTGCTTCTTTCATTTGATTATTTCTATATTAGATGGTTGATTTGTGAATGCCTATGATGTTAAGTATAGTATGTTTCACATGAAATAAGAAAACAAAAAATTTAAATTTTCCGCTTAAATTAACCCAAATGAAGTAACTATGATGTACATAGGCATGTCTGCGACCTCTGAGAGGTCAACGACGCTGGTCTCGTATGGGGTATAGATTTTGGTCATGAAAAAGTTGGTATCAGAGCCCTAGGTTAAATTCCGAGGATAGTAAGTTCACGTCAACCACATTGAGTAGTTTCTAAGTCATGGTAGTGAAGTGCACCACTATCCTGAATTAGAGACTGCATGATGCGTAGGAAAAATTCCCTTCTTCTAATCTTATCGTGCCTTCTCTAATGTCTAATTTCTTGGTGTTAAGAGCATATCTAACATCAACTCTTGAGATTGACAAGGATGAATACGAGAGAAAATGAAGGCGGAGAGATTAGAGGAGCAGCTACTGGGGTAAATCAAGTTCCTCCCCGGGCTCCAGCTGCTGGATTGGAGATGTCTGTTAACCTAACTAGGTTCACAGATGGAGAAGTGAGGAAAACCTTGGTACAGATGGCCCAAGCCATCACTTTACAAGCTCAGGCTATGACAGCCCAGGCGGAGCAACAAGGTGTTCCAAGGGAGAACCCACCTTCCAGTACAATGGCCAAAAGGTTAAGGGACTTCAGGAGGATGAATCCTCCCATTTACACTATATCTAAGATTGTTGAGGATATTTAGGAGGAGTGTAGGGAAGCTATGTTGCATGATAGTATGGACCTTTCCAGGCGTATGGTACATGCCCAAAAAGTGGGAAAAAAGCAGGAAGAGGAAGCACACTAGGGCACGGAACAAGTCAAGGCAAGCTGAGAAGAATTTTTCAAGGAAAAGTAGTACTGTAATCAAGGATAAGACCAGGTTTATGAAAGGACTCTCCCATCAAGAGGAGTCAAGTTCATCCAAGGGTCGCTATAATAGGGATTCCGAGCCTAGAGTTAAGAGAAATTGTGAAGTAGATACACCTTAGGAGAGGCCACCTTGTAGGAAGTCTGGCAAACTTCACCAAGAAGAGTGTAAGAGGGGCTCTAATGCTTGTTACAGTTCAAGAAAACCGGGTCACGAAGGATTGTCCGTATATGAGAGGTCGAGAATAAGGGAAGGATTAAGTTCAGCCGAATGGTCCAAGTGAAGAGGTTCCAATGAGGCAACAATTCTTCGCACTCAAGTCTAGGGGTGTAGGGGAAGACACCTCTGGTTAATTCTCGGGTGCGTAGCCTAAATTATTTTTTCATGTGTATGGTTTTATGCACTATTATGAAGTTAATATGTTGGAGTCATCATGTTGGTTGCTGACTTATGTGACTTATGTGTTTATTTATGTTGCATACTTTGATGAGACTAGTTTAGGAAGGAGTTCCTTAGTCTATTAATGCGAAGGTGCTTGTAGGTTTCAAGGATGTGCACCAACCTACTAATATGTAAATTATATATTCCCCAATAAAAAGCATTGAATAGCTTAGCTATGGATTTTCTCCATGAGTTTTCTGCTACAATAGACTATCAAACCAGGGTAGTGAGGTCTTAGTTGCCAAATGCGATAGGGTATAAATGGGCAGGGCGTGGATCAATCCATCAAATCCATGTAATTTCAAATCGTAAGGCCAACAAGATGTTATCTAAGGGGTTAGATATACTCCTCCTAAGTCTGGTTTTTTTAAGAAACTCTATGATTTATAGCAATAGTCTACTTGGTGTTGTAAGTCCAAAATCGTATGTGTAATAATTGCACTATGTGAGTTAAAATGAATTCATGTTTGCATGTCATGTTGTTGTTTTTGTATAGCGCGGACATGATTTTTTTTGTGTTGCATTAGTTGTGAGGTCCATCAAGTTAAGTGCGATTGAGAAGAAAGTTCCTCAATCTAAAATATGAAGCTTCAGATAAGCTTGAGTAATATGCATTATCTAGAGTAATTGTGAAACAAAAATTCACAAAGAGCAAAGTCTCAAGTATATTAAAGTATTTTGGAAAATAACCCTCTTTATTTTAAAATGATGCGGAGAGTCATTCGGGGACGAGTGTTCCTAAGGGGGGGGGGGATAATGTAACAACCCTAAAATGACTATGCTAAGTAATGCTTAATGTATCTAGCATGCCTACGATTAGACCGGGTTCACACGGATTGATGCGCGTAGAATCATACCTCTGAACCCTTACAATAGCCTAGTCAACTAACATGATGAGTTAGTTGAGCTACTAAAGGTTGTGTCCATCCATGTAGGGCACCAGAATATAAAGATTTACCCGGATGAGTCTTAATCGGACATAAAAAGGGGTAATCTTAAGTTTGGAGGGTCTAGGGGTGAAGTGGTATTTTTTAGGCTAAGGGAAGTATTTTTATTACCCTAAATATTTAACTAAATAATTAATTAATATGTTGGAGGGGCAATTTGGATAGAAAAGGCCGAAATTGGCCCTTTGAGTGAAATCTTGCTCCACCCGGGTTCGAACCTAGGTGGGAGCAATGATTTAATTTGATTTATTTATTTGGTGAATTAATTTAATTAACTAAAAATTAATTAGTGATTTAATTAAAGAAAAAAACAGACTTTGAATAATAATAATGATTATAGTAATAATAATTATATTAATAAATAATGTGGAAACCTAGTTTGACTAAGTCTCCACCTAACTCTCGTAATCCTAATCCACTCATTCTCACGTTTTTCTGTACTCCTCTCTCACTTTCACGCGTATGCATTCTGTAAAACAAAAGAACAGAACAAAATAATAAAGTTCATCAAGAACAAGAACGCTAAAAACTCAAAAGAAAAGTCCTAAAAACGTAAAGCAAAACAAAGTTCATGACGGGACTGTGCTTGAAGTTTCGGTGGTGAGGCTTGGTTTCATGGGAAATTGACAGCATTTAAACAAGTGTGGAATGCCATTAATGTATGAGTTTATCTCCTAGACTCCTATCAACAAGAGAACTCCCTTTCGACGAATTCAACGAATTTTGAAACTAGGGTTGTTCCCCTTTTTGGTAAACTCCTTGTCCCTAGTATCCTTCTGATATCAATCTGAAATAGGTTAGAGATCGTGTTGTTTGTATGTTTGCTGGTAGTGTAAGTATGAAGTGTGATTTTTGTGATAATGTGTTCATGACTATGTGTTTGAAATTGTAAGAATGTTAATTTATGTCAACCGGAAGTATGTGAAACTGATGTTTGTGCAAATGTTTGTGTAAATCATGATGTGTAAAAGTGGTGTTATGTTGCCGGATTTAATGGAAATTCTTTGCTGAATATAACCATGAAAAAAATATACTTTAATATGCACCAAATGATTCATGAAATGTCCTAAGATCTAATGAATAATTGATGATAACAAGGAGTTGAAAAGAGTGAACAAATTTCAAGTATTTGGTAGGTTGGGTTCGCCGAATGAAAGTGGTATAAAATGCAATGAAAAATGAAAGTAAAATAAATGAAATCACTAAGGATTGAATCCAAGACATCATTACATGAAATGTACAAAAAAATCAACACAAGATTAAGACAAAAATGGATTGGAGGTGGTCGTAGCAGAACTGATAGTTAGGAAATTCATTCGTTCTAAATATTTCTTAATATTATTTATAATATATTATAGATATAACATATCTTAGATTCTTTGGTACATATATAAATTTTCCTCCATTAATTGTTCTAATAATTTTATATTTTCCATAGATTCTATTCAATATTATGAATATTACTAGTTCATTTTAATATGAAATTATTGCTAAATCATACCATTCTATTTTTTCATAGTCTAAATCTCGTAGGTCTATTTCATACCATTATTGATTTAATATATCTTCTGGTTCGTTATCATTAAATATTTTTTCTCATATTGTTCTTCTTAATTCAATAATTTTTATACCTTGAAGTATATTTCATATTAAAGTTTCATAGATTTTTATCATTTCGTCATGTATGTACGTGGACATGTTTGTTGTTATGCGGGGTTTTTTAATTATTTCTTACTATCATATTCATAATCGATTAAATTTATATTAGATTATTATGAACTACATTATCTGCTGATCATGTTTTCCTATCACTACTAGCATCGTACTTTAGCGGATACTTCCTTCTTATCAGCGCCTCAACTTTGTTTACTCCTCTAAAGGGCTTTCCTCGCCTACTGGTTTCAACATTAGGATGGCATAATATAGAAGTTTTCTCTCTGTTTTCAGTGTGCTGATAAACTAGAAATCATGATTCAAGTAATTCTAATACAGAATAACTAACATAAAATTATTCAATCATATATATGATATTCAGGAATATATGAAATTAGTTCCGCAGATTTTTTTAAAATTATACCTTTGTTTCTTGCGTATTCATGCTATCAAAAATATCTGATTGGATTTCAGATTGTTGCTTTATTTATATAAATAATAATTTTTTTGTTGAGAGACTGTTTTTAAAAGAAAATTTTATTTTTCAGTCATTGCCTATCCTTTATGTTACATATTCCTTCCTTTATATAGAAAGGACCAGTGCATTTTACAACACTTACTATATACACTCTACACTTACTTTACAACTACCCCTACCGTACTACTTTTACACTTGTCTTTTTGATAATACACCCTACCTACCATACTTTACACTTGTCAACATATCTTTAATAATGCACATATATAAGTTGTCTAAGTTATGTGACTACTACTATTTATTTCAAGACTTTTACATATATATTTTTGGCATTATGTGGCCAAACAAGTTTTTGTGTTTTCTTTTATCTTCATCTTTATCTTCTTGTCATCTTTTGTCTTTATCTTTTATGTTCATCTTTATCTTCTTGTCATCTTCCGTCTTTATCTCCTATTCCAGTTGGACGTATGGGATTATATTATCTTCTACGTTGCATTTTGAACATATGTGATCAGGGTATTGGTGACCAATTAGCTTGCAATATCTTGTAAAAAAATTTTGCGAAATAAATCCAACTTTAAGTGCTCGTGTTGTAGGTCGTTCTTCTGGATTAAGTAATGATAAAATCCATCTCTGTACTTCATCCATATCTTCATTCCATAGCTCCCTTGAATTGGAATAAATCATTAACTAATCTCTTGCATAGTAGCTCCATATAGCGTTTTCGTTTAAATAACTATTTGCTAGTTCTTGTATAATGGTTGATATGCCAAATTATTCTCTTATTATCATAGAAGCTTGGTATCTCGCTTTTTTGTACCTCTAGTTGTTGTTCAATATATTCCGATATTATCATATCTTTTGTTAACCCTATCTTTACTACTTGTATCGAATGTTTTATCTCCTCGTATAATATCTCTGATGTTGCCGTATGAAATTTTACATAGAATAAATTTCCCTTAGTAACACACATATAAGTAATAAATGTTTTATGTATCTCCAGCATTCCAATTAGTTCCTCACCGTCATATGTATATACTGTATTTAGTAATCCATAGATGTAACATGTCCTAACTAAGTTGGCGTTAGTTTTCGGTTGTGCAATCAGTTTATTATAACCTTGTAATTTTTAGGTTAAATAATCCTGGTTGGGTTCTTGGGTTGTCGTTTGGATTTTCTATATATTTTCTATATAGATTCGCGTAATATGGTTATATGTTCTTTTGTCATTTTGTAGGCTATCTGCGTATGTAGAAGTTTGTGGTTCTGTAGTTAATATGTTTTTTGGTGTTAGCCCGAGGTAAATGGTTTTGTCGAATAATTTGTTTATCTTTGAATTCTTATGTTTTTCACTAACTCGTTGGCTTGTACCTGCAGCTGTATTTAGACAATTGTTATGGGTTTTTAGGTGTTTTCCAACGTCACCGTTTAACTCTGGATTCTTTCTGTCTTCCGATTGACATAGTTCCGCATTTTTATAGTCATGCTGTTGACTTATTCTAGCATTGGACTTCAGATTATCTTCATTAGTCTTTAGCTTTTGTATCTCGTTGTCCATACTATCCACTTTTGTACAAAATGTAGTAATAGCTTCGAGTATCTTTTCAATTGTATCTTCTCCCTTAGTCTTAGTCTGAGTAGCTTTATCGTGATAAGTAATCTGCAATAACATTCTTATCAGTTTATATTAGTTCAATTGTTAATGTGAAAATTCATATATTTAATACCAATCTCCTTATTTATTTTGTTGTTACCGAATCTTGTACTTTTCTTGTTAGCCACCATTTTACTTGTGTATTATCTGATCTTATAATGAATTTGTTATATACAATATATGGTTCAAATGATAATTAACACTTATATACTGAATATAATCATTTTCTATTTATTTTCCATTTTATTTCATTATTATTAAATGTTCATGAATAATATCTGCAATGATATTCTATTGTATTGGCATCATACATGTACTTTAATATTCCTCCATAACTTTTTTCACTCGCATCTGATTCTATTATATTAGTAATTTTCTTGTTTTCATCTGGAAAGTATAGTTTGGGTAAGTTTTTACATAATAATTTTACCTTTTGTATCTGTATTTGGTCTTTTTTATCAAACTGATATTCCATATCTTTCTTTAATTTTTGTTGGAATGGTTTTAAATTTTCTACTAATTTTGGTATGTATTCTCTTACTTGATTTACTAGGCCTAAGAATGATTGTAATTTCCTTTTTGTGTCTAGTTGTTTATTTGAGTTAATTATTTTTTGTATTATATGTGTTTGCATTTTTATTCCGTTTTTATGTATTTGTATTCCTAAGAATTCTATTTGATTTTTTATTATATCTGCCTTCTTTTTACTTAGACTTATACCCGAATATTCTATTATATGTATAAATTTTTCTAATAATCTTACATGTTCATGTTGTGTTTTTTAATATAATAGTATATCATCAACGTATACTATACAATTTTCTATTTGTTTAAAGTAATTGTCCATAAAGTGTTGATATCTACCTGGTGGTAATACATTCCATTCATAAAATTCATGTGGTACAGTGATTGCTGTTAGTTTTTTAGACTCTTCTTCTAGTTTTAAGTGATAAAATCCTGATTTACAATCAAATTTTCTAAAATAATTATATCCTTGTATTTGTCTTATCTTTAGTATTTTATTTGATATCGGATAATTATATGTTTTAGTTTTTGCATTTAAATTTCTATAATTAATAAGTATTCTTCTTTTTCCTCTTTTTTGTTCACTATGTTTATTTACTATAAATCCCGGGCTTGTGTGCTTACTATTGCTTTCTTGTATATATCCTTTTCTTATAATTTATTTATATGTATCTTAAATTTGGTTAAATAATTAAAATTATATTTTAAAATTTTTTGGGTTATTATACTATTATTATCAATTATCTCAATTTTCACTTTTGATTTATGTTTTTCCCATCCTTGTAAAGGACCTTCACTATATAATAATTATAACTTATCTTGGAATATTTTTACTTTATTTATAGTGAATATAATTAATTCTATCTTAGGGTCTTCTTCTTTTATATTTTCTAACTTTTGCGTCATTTTCTCACTTTCTTTTATCCATTCTGTTGTTTTTCATTTTTTTGTTATTTACTCTTTTTGCTCCTATTTTTTGTTTACATGGTGTTGTGAACCACCAGTGTGTTTTTGTTATTATATGTGGGTACATTTTTTCTAAAAAAGGCATTCCTAATAGCATATCTTTTGTAATTAATTCAAAATTATATATTTCTTCTATAGTTAATATTTTATCCCATATTTGTATTTTTATATTTTTTGCCTTATATGTGATCATGCTTCTTTTATTATTAAATCCTGTTACTACTATTGGTATTTTTAATTTTTCCCATTTATATTCTGGTAAACAATTGTATTTACATCTATTAGCTTCTGCTCCCGTATCTATCATCGGTGTATAATCTCAGTTGTAATATCCCAATAATATTATCTTTGAAATTATATGTATTTTCATATTTTTATCCTATCAAAGTTCTTTTTATTATTATTTATTTTTATAATTTATTGTCAATTGTTTATATTCTAGATTATATGATTTTACTTCTTCTAACCATTTTATTCCTAAAATAATATTTTCAGCTCCTTGATATATTTTAAATTTTATTACTATTGGTACTCCACTAATGATAATTTCCTTTTCTGTAGTTTCTTCGGTATACATTAATGCTTTTGGTAGTTCGGGGCATGATTGCCTAGTAGTTATTATTTCATCTTCCGTTACCAATTCTCTTGTAATATAGTTTTCTTCTAGTCCTGTATCTATTAATATTAAATATTTTCGTTGTTCCATTATTCCCATTATGTATTAATGATGTGGTTTTATTTCGTCTTCAATCAATTTTTGTGGAGTTTTATCTATTCTTCTTGAGGTACTCACTTTTTATGATATTTCTGTTATTTCAAAGTTTATTCTTTTTGATGTGCTTACTCTTTATTTTACTATTTCTAAGTCTTCTTCTATATCAATCTCATTATAACTATAATCATTTTTTTCTATGACTGTGACTATCCTTTCAAAAGGATCTTCTATTTTATTTTATTTATTTTATTTTTTGCTGTTATTTTATGTTTTGTTGTTAAAACATATAAGTTTTTACAGCTAGCTGTAAATATTTTACTTTCTGATGCTAGTTCTATTCCCGAAATTTTCTAATATAACACTAGTGATTTATCAATATTCTTGTTATTTATTGCTACTGAATAGTTAGCACTTATTATAAATTTAAATTTTTGATATATAGGGTTATCTTTTACTGCACTTAGTGTACTTTTTTTATAGGTTGCATGACTCTATCATCCGCTAAGTATATTTCTATGGGAGTATCTATTCCGTTTCTAAAACATGCTTTTATTAGCATTTCTGTTCCTCCTAAATATACATATTTAATTGGATTTTTAGCTTTAATGTCTTGTATTTCTTTATTTATTATTCGTTTGTTTATTATTGGTATTTTGGCCTTTTCTTTACTGTATTTGCAATCTATTATATGTTCTCTTTGACTTACTATATAATATTCTTCTTTTTGTCGTTTTAACCAGTTTCATATTAATGGTATTTCGGATATTTTTGCAATGTTTAGATCTAATTATTTTCCTTTTATTTTTTCAAATATATTATTATCAAATATTATGTTTTGTTCTAAGGATTCTTCGTCTCGATGTTCTTCTTTATTTATTATTTTGTAAATCTGTTTCGCACATTTGTTGTATTAGAGAATTAATTATTTGATTCCATCTATATATCCATTTTATTTTATGATATATCATATATTCTATCTTCACTTTCGAATTTATAATCTATCTACTCTATCTGCATATATTTTTCACCGTTTATTATTATTTCTGATATTTGTTTTTTCTGTGGATTTTTAGTAATTTACAGTCTCTGGTTATATGTCCTAATTTTCCACAATTACAAAAAGTACATTCTGTTAGTTTTCTTTTTGGTCTATATGATCATTTGATTTTGTATTTTTTTACATAGTATCTTCTTCTCGGTTTTTTATATTTGTATTTTGATCTGTATTTTATTATTTCTTTTTTAATAATACCTATCCGTCCAACCAAATTGAGGTGCTATTTCATTTTTGAAAAATGAAAATTTTTTACTAATGTTTTTTCCATTTTTATATCGTCTTTATGTTTTTCACATAGTACCATAAACCATCGTTGCAAGAATTTTATTCTATTTCCTAAGGTATTTGTTAATTGTGCTTCGTTCAAACTTTTTATGACTTTTGAATTAAAATGTTCTGGTAATTTTGTAAAATATAATTTTCTTATTTCATTACTTTCTTCTGTACTATATGTTCCTTTATAATAGTATTCCCTAAATGCACATGTATATTCTTTTATGTAACACATATTCCATATTGCTAATTTTATCATTAGATTCCGATTTATAATTTTTTTCTTTATTTTGTTCTTCTACCTCTGTTGTCATACTGCTCAATTCATTTCTTATAGCTACTTCATATTTATATAATATTTCCATTGTTTTGGTAGCTTATTCGCCACTAGAATTTTTATTACTTCTTAAAGTTTTTAAACTTTCATCTGATAAATTTTGTAACCATAATTTTACTGTTCCTATAAGTGTTCTTTCTATATATCCTGTTGTATCTGTTATTACTATTTTGTTATCTATTAATTGTTTTGATATATATCCTATCCATAATTGGATTGTTTTAATTATTCTTCCACACAGTCTAAATCTAGAAAATTATGTTGTTCAGTTATTGGTTTAGGTGTCCATTTTTTATTCAATCTTTTATCCATATAGTTTTTTTCTCTATCATAGTGTCTATAATTTCATTATAATATTTCGGATTTGAATTTTTTTGATTTTTTACTCCTGATGTGCTAGGTTTTTCATCCATGTCTACGCTTCCTGTATTTATTTCTAAATTCCTTGCATTAACTATATTTGCTAAAATTTTCGTACATGTTTCGTTTGTTTCCAAATGTTGTTCTAGATCATCGTTGTTTATTTCATCAATTCTTATTTCGGGTAGATTATCTTTGCTATTTTCTTCTTTTTCTTCTAGTTCGTATTCTAATTACAATTTTTCTTTGAATGTAATTATCTCATTTGCTAATTTTGTTTTTTGATCTTTTTCTCTTTGTTTAATTTCATATATTTCTTTTAATAATGCTAGCACTTTTTCTAGCTCTATTACTTTAGTATTTTTTACTTCTTCTAATTGTTGTACTTCCCTTTTTGCTTGTTGTTTTATTTTTTCGATTTCCATTTTTCTATCTATTTCTTCATTTTCTTTTATTGTTATCATAGCACTTAAACTATATTCTAGTGTTACCGTTTCTTTTTCTAACATTAAATTTAGATTGTCACCTATTTTCTTATATCTTCTTCCTAAATTAGAAAATATTATTTTTATTTTTAATTCATCGTAGTTTTCATAAGTTTTTCATCTATCGCGTATTCTTCCTTATTCATTTATAGATTTTATTGAAGTTCATATTCTAAACTTTCTATTTTTATTTCTAGATAAAAAATAGTATTTGTCTGTGCTATTATTAATTTTTAAAAAATCCTTACGAATATGTTATTATTAAGTCTATTTTGCATATGTCCTGATTGTTGTCTTTTCAATATAATTATTTTAGTATGTTTTTCTTTGTATTCGTTATTCTCGTTATTCATTGTATCTTTAAATATTGAATATATTTATATTCTATTTTAGATATATTATCTATTAATTGATATAGTTTTATGTTATCAGTTTTTGTGATATTGATTTGTTTGTATTTCGGTTATAATTTATTTAATTTTCTTCTTATTTTTCTAAACTTTCTACTAGTATATTTCTTACTATGTTTCATACAAAGAAAAACTTACTGAAATAATTATAGCGAAAAGACAACAACTAGAACATAGGCAAAATAGACTTAATAATAACCCAAACTTCTTGTAATGAATGATGGACTTAAGGTTGATTTGCTGGAACAACATCATATCATCCTTAGGAAAGTCCAGCTTTCTTTGTCGCCATTGTAAGGTAGCCCTAGGGGACCTCTTTGGTAGGGTGAATGTGTTTGGGTTATGAACAAGGGATGAAACCCTTTGTATGACCATTAATGTAAAATTATATTGAGAACAAAGGCTAGCACAGAGTAAGTATGGCTTTTGAAGTTGCTCTGTGAAAAATGAGACTAGAGTACAAAGTAAGCCCTTCATATTCCTTAACCATATGCATACATGGGATGTGTCTAAGTTCTACCATTGGCAAGTAGAACACCCTCCACCGGAGTAGGTTACAACACCGGATTACATGTTTTGATACCACGGTCTATGTCGTTTATTACTTGTTCTCATCATGTGGGGTACCTACTAGTATTGGAGAAGTTCTAGGAAGTTTCGGTAGTGGTATGGAACGCAATCTAGACATTGAACAATAGGCTTTGAAGATTTTAGTTAGAGTCCCTAGGTCTTCACCAAGACCATTACTTGAATGTCCTTATGTGATGGATGAGTCTTAAATGAACTAATGAATGTAATGAGTTAAGTTAAGAAAGCATGTTAAACTGACTAAGTACTTATCTAGACTGGTTAAGGTTTGTCTAGTTAAGGTGTGAAGGGGGCGTAGGAATGGTCATTTCGTATCTACCTAGATAAGTCTTAAGAATGGCTCTAGATAAGAATGTTGGTTGATTATGTAGAAATGATCCAAACATAGGTAGTCTTAAGGATTACTTAAGTAATCTTGAAGAGGTCAATCATGGACATTCTCTTCTTGATTTACTTTAGTAGGTCTTTTGATAACCTTTGTGAGGAGAAGGTGATATTCGATGAACGATATTGTGTGAAATTAGAATGATCTTATCCTAGGTATTCTACAGGATCTCTTTGGTGTGTGTAAAAGGGATTGTATGGGCAGTCGCTTCACAACTAAATCAAGTGAAACGTAGAATCAACTTTGGTAGCAGGGTCTCATGTTAATATGTTTGGTGAATTGTAAGTTTGTATATCTCATTATAGATTGTTTTAAGGATCATTTAGGTGAGCCTAGAGAAGGTATATTGGAGATCTCCCTTTGTCTTACTTAAGTGAGTATTAAGATAGATTTTAGTTAGGAACATACATACAATAAAGTGTTTAAGGTGAAATTAAGAAACTTCAGTGTAACAGTGAAGGAGTTCACTATACAGTAAATTAGTTCACTGTATGGTTGTTCCTAAAAATGTGATATATCTATTAAGTGACTTCTTATGTGTTTCTAAGTTGTTAAATTTTGTTCTTATGTTTATATTATGATATTTAAATCAAAAGATACAATTTCCAATAATTATTCGTTTTCATGATTTTTATGCATTATGCCATACTTAGTAAATGTGTTTGTACCAATTCCATGCTTTTATATATCTCTTATGTGATTCATAGGTAAAGGTTCTTTTGGAGAGCTAAGCTTGGATTAGAAGATCGTTCAAGAATGTTGGAGTATGTCCTCATTTGACTCAAGGGCATGTATGTCTTTTATTTCTCTTTTGAAGTATTGTGATAGACTAAGTAGTACTATATTTCTATTATGTATGGGTTGTGTCCCAAAGTACTCTTGTGTCTAAGAGTTAAGGAATTGAGACTTATTATTTTCTATAACTTTATATGAAAAAGTTTTTAACAACTATACAAATGTTTGTGAGAAGTTTTAATTCTGCACTACTTTTCACATGTTTATATGCGATAAACGATACGAAAGGGCTTGTACAAGACCTCCCAGAGGTCAATTACGCCTGTTGCAATTTGATATACTGTGGTTTCACGGTATTTTTGATGGTTTTTCCTTAAGTTTAGTGTGTGTCCAAAAGCCTTTTTGTATTGATTTTTATGTAAGTTTCTCTTTATTTGAACGAAATCTGTCTAAAGATGAACGCGAAAGTTTTTGAGAAACAAAAGCAGAAAAGTTACCACCTATAGAGCTTGTGACGTTCCGTAGGTGGATTCGTAGTGAAGCTGCTGAAGGAAGATGGGGAAGTCCGACATAAGTGTGGGATTACGATGTTCATGACAGACTGTCATAGCCACGACGGTCTGTCCTGCTGGTTCATCGTGATGATTAGAGAGTAGTCCCAGTACCCAAATTCCAAGAAGTTTAAGTGTTATGGAACATAGACCCTCGACGGACCGTCGTGCTTGGAACGGTCCGTCATACCTGTTCATCGAGGGTAATGAAGAAAGCAGCAGAAGGATTTGTAAAGTATAGGATGACGGAGGCCATGACGGCCCGTCGTGACCACGACGGTCCGTCACGAGGTCCGTCGACTCGGACGCATTTTGACAGATTTTCAGCAATTAGAGTCCTTCTTTTATTAGGTTTTTATTCTTTATAAATAGTTTGAAAAACCTTGTTTTGGTGGTTAGACTCTTTGTTAGTAGACTCTTTGTTAGTAGACTCTTAGTTATTAAACTTTTTGATTGATAGACTTTTGGAGAATCATTAGTCCTCCATTAATTTCAGTAATTGAGACACTTTTTCTGGATTTGATTGTTGGTGCGTTTTTTGATGAATCAAGTCAACTTCTGGATTTTATTCTTTCTCATTAAAGTAAGTGCATGAAATCTTAAATTACATATATGGATATTGTGATTATGACTATGGGTAACTAAACTCCATAACTAGGGTTGTGGGAACAATGGGTGAATAATAAGGTAAAATCTAACTAAAACAACAATTCTAGAATAGTGCCTTGCATGTATTGATAATTCTTTTATTAGTATTTTTAACGGATTTCCAACGTTAGTACTCGCCTTAATGCTACTTGCCGGACCAAAGAGGTAGATAATAGAAAAATAATTATTAACATAGATTTTGTGTATACTATCTAATAGGCTAGTATTGATTGGTACGAGGTAATAACTTAGTGAAATATCGAATATAATGCTTAATATGAGGTAAAGGTTAGAATAGAAACACACGTAGCCGGACCAAGGTGCGGAGTAAAATTTTCTGGATGCCGGACCAACGATTTAGAAATACTTAACTTATCACTTTGCATGCAAGATACTAGGAAAGAATTGTTATAGTTAGAATTATCAAGTTAGGAACATGCGGGGAACACGTAAACCCTAGTTACTTTTATTAATTGATTAAACTTCAATATTTGAATCTATAAGTTGTTTACATTAATTAATTTTGTTATTTTCATTCATTTAGAAATAAAATAAACCCCTTTTATTGTCTTTTTTTTTCTAAGGAAATAATTGACTAAATAATAGTAATAATAGATTAAAGTTAAGTCTGAACTATTTTCCTCGTGGGAGCGATCCCAACATCATTAGTTGGGTTCTTTACATGACACGACCGCTTTACTTCTTATTTGAGAAGTAAGTTTGAGCGTATCAAAATTTTGGCGCCACTGCCGGGGAAAGTAGCTTTTACATTAACTTAAACTTATTACTAAAGTTTAGTCGATATTTTCTTAATTTTTTTTTATTGTTTTTGATTCTTGCAGAACTCTCTTCCTTGTATGCCAAATATACGGAGAGGAAGATAACCCTTGTTTCCCTACGATCACGAATTAGAGCATACACTACGCAACATGAATTGAAACTTCGGTATTAACGATGATGATCCAAACAAGAACATCCCATCTCCGGTTGATGTTCATGGTCAGTTATTACCCGATGATCCGGGTGAAAATCAACAAAGGGGACAAAATCCCGCTCCACGTCCTCAAGAATACTACAGAGGCTATGATAATATAGCAGACTCTGATGGGCCACTTGTCTTGCCCCCTCTACCACAACGCCACACCTTTGTGGTAACTAGTAGTCTGATGCAAATGCTCACTGCCAGATGTTTGTTTTCAGGGCTACCTTCTGAGGATCCACATGCCCATATAGCTAAGGTAAGGCAGTGTGTAAAAGCTCTGTAGGGAGGCCTGATTTGGATTTGGATGTAATAGGGTTAAGAGTCTTGCCTCTATCACTGACCGGAGAGGCTGCTATTTGGTTCACTAAGCTCCCTTATAACTCAATTTTCACTTGGAACCAACTAAGGGACGTTTTGTTAGCACGTTACTACCCGGTCTCCAAGAAACTAAACCACAAAGACAGAGTGAACAACATTGTGTCACATCAGGAGAGTCAGTTAGTAGTTCTTGGGATAGATTCACCTCAGTTTTGAGAAGTGTCCCCAATCACCGCATAGATGATGAGTCACTGAAGGAATACTTCTATCGGGGATAGGATGATAATAATAAAGCAGTATTGGATACTATAGTGGGTGGTTCTTATGGGGAGTGTCCTTATGCTGATATTGCCGAAAAGTTAGAGAAAATATCCCAGAATAATAAAGCTTGGAGTAATAGGAAGTCAGATACTGGGGGAAATACCTTCCCAGTGCAATCCACTCACAACCCATCCACAGATGAGATTCGTAAAGAGATGGCTCAGATGAGAACTGAGCTTGGATTGGTATTAAAACATGTCACTGGGAGTGTTGAAAAGATAAATGTAGTTAACTACTTGTCTAAACCACCACCACCAAATGATAAAAGCTATTATGAGGAGGATTCCTATGCGGTAAATGAGCAGACTGGGGGTTTCCGACCGAGTGGCCAAGTCTCCAATCAGGAGAATTGGCGCTAAGGTCAAGTTAACCAAGGTCGGATCTATGGCTCTAATCAGGATAGAAGCAACTTTCTATCAATGTCCCTTTGGCAGAAGCTTTAGAATAGATGCCCGTTATGCCAAGTTTATGAAAGATCTGGTAACAAAAAAAAGATCGGTCACTTTTGAGGATGATGATAGAATGTAGCATTGTAGTGCTATTGCTACAAGATCTCTGGTACAAAAGAAAGAATATCCTGGTGCGTTCACTATTCCTTGTACAATTGGGTTATTACATTTTGCGAAAGCATTATGTGATCTGAGGGTACGCATAAATCTCATGCACCTCTTGCTTTACAAGAATTTGTGTTTGGGTGATCCAAAGCCCACTGCGATGCGGCTACTGATGGCCGACCGAGCAGTAAAAAGGCATATAGGGATACTCCACGATGTGCTAGTAAAAGTGTAGTCGTTCATATTTCCGGCAGATTTTGTTATTTTTGATTGTGAAGTCTATTTTGAAGTGCCCATTATTCTTGGGAGGCCATTCCTTGGTACGGGAACAGCCTTAGTTGATATGGAAAAGGGGCAGATGAAATTTTGGTTGAACAATGAAGAAGTGACCTTCAACATTTGTAGGTCCATGAGGCAGAGTGGGAGCTCCAATCGGTATCTGTTATATCCTACAAAGTTGGTGAGTCATCTGAGACACAAATAGAAGAACGTCTAGGTGTAGAAGCATTAGCGGCAGTGATAATGAATTTTGATAACGATTGCATTGAAGAGTATGAGTCATTAGTCGCGGCTTTTGATCGAGGTGATGTTCGGTTTGAACCAAAGAAATATGAGTAAGACATGAAGAATCATGAGTCTCCACCCGCGAAACCATCTATAGAGGAGGCTCCAAAGTTAGAACTCAAAGATCTCCCACCTCATCTCAGGTATGAATTCTTAGGAAATGGTGACACTTTGCCGGTAATCATTGCATCAGATCTGAATGAACAACAAGTTGAGAGTTTGGTGAAAGTACTAAAAAGGTTCAAAAGTGATATTGGGTGGACTATTGCTGACATTATTGGGATCACCCCTGGTATTTGTTATTATAAAATCCAACTCATGCCGGATCAAAAGCCAAGTATTGAGAACCAGAGACGCTTAAATCCACCTATGCCAGAGGTCATGAAGAAGGAAATCATTAAGTGGTTAGATGCCGGAGTAATCTATCCGATCGCCGATAGTAGTTGGGTATGCCCTGTTCAGTGTGTACCTAAGAAAGGGGGAATGATTGTGGTCCCAATGAGAAAAATGAACTTGTTCCAATGAGACCGGTTACTGGATGGAGTGTGTGTATGGATTACCGTAAATTAAATGCATGGACTGAAAAAGACCATTTTCCTATGCCCTTCATGGATCAGATGTTGGATAGACTTGCCGGAAAAGGGTGGTACTGTTTTTTTGATGGATATTCGGGGTATAATCAGATTTCTATTGCACCAGAAGATGAAGAGAAAACCACCTTTACTTGTCCATATGGGACCTTTGCGTTCAAAAGAATGTCGTTTGTGTTGTGCAATGCACCCGCCACATTTCAGAGATGTATGATGTCGATATTCTCCGTTTTGGTGGAAGATACTATAGAAGTTTTTATGGATGATTTTTTCTATTGTTGGTGAATCATTCGAGCGGTGTTTGAACAATTTATCTGACGTCCTTAAGAGATGTGAAGACTGCAATTTAGTACTAAATTGGGAAAAATGCCACTTCATGGTAAAAGAAGTTATTGTTTTGGGTCATCGTATTTCAGAAAAGGGCATAGAGGTTGATCGAGCTAAAGTCGAGGTAATAGCGAGACTTCCCCCACCTATCCTTGTAAAAGATGTGAGAAGCTTTCTTGGGCATGCAACTTTTTACTGGATATTCATCAAAGATTTTTCAGAAATTGCACATCCGTTGTGCAAACTGCTGGAGAAAGATTGTAAATTTTATTTTGATAAATCCTGTCTTAAAGCATTCAGCGAGCTAAATGAAAAATTGATGTCTGCACCTATCATTATTTCTCCGGATTGGAACAGTCCATTTGAGGTGATGTGCGATAGTAGTGGGGTTGCTCTTTGTGTATTATTGGGATAAAGAAAGAACAAAATCCTTCACCCCATTTACTATACTAGTAAAGCCCTAGATGAAGCTCAGAAGAACTACACAGTGACAGAGCAAGAACTCCTTGTAGTAGTCTTTGCTTTTGAAAAATTTCGCTCCTATTTTTTAGGTGCTAGAGTTATAGTGCATGCTGATTATTCAGCATTGAGATATTTGATGGCAAAGAAGGTTGCGAAACCTAGGTTGATTCGTTTGGTATTACTCCTACAAGAATTTGACTTTGAAGTGAGGGATAGAAAAGGGACCGAAAATCAAGTTGCCGATCACTTGTCCCATCTAGAAGATGAAGCTATGAGAGAGTTAGGGGATAAGAATGATATTGATGATACTTTCCCCGATAGGCATGTATTGGCTGCCTCACAAGACTTGATTCCATGGTTCACAGATTTCGCGAACTATCTGGCTAGTGATATTATTCCATCGGACTTGTCCTTTGATCAAAGAAAAAAGTTCATGTACGATGTGAAGATGTTCTTTTGGTACTTATATAGGAGTTTTGCCGACGGGCTTACTCGGCGTTGTGTGCCATAATGTGAGTTGTTCAGTGTTTTAGAGGCATGCCATTCCTCGTCCGTTGGTGGACATCATAGAGGTGTCCGAACCGCTCTTAACATATTACAATGTGGTTACTATTGGCCAACTCTTCATCAAGATGCTCATGAGTTTGCTAAAGCACATAATAGATGCCAAAGATATGGAGGCATTTCAAGAAAGCAAGAGCTCCCTCTAAACCCCATTCTTGTGATTGAGTTATTTGATGTTTGGTGTATTGACTTTATGGGTCCTTTTGTGAGTTCACATGGAATGAAGTATATTTTAGTAGCGGTTGATTGTGCATCTAAATGGGTGGAAGCTATCGCCCTCGTAAACAATGAAGAGAAGAGTGTCACTACGTTCTTAAAAAAGAATATATTGTCTCGTTTTTGCACCCCAAGGGCAATTATTAGTGATGGGGGCTCCCACTTTTGCAACAGATTGTTCAAGTGATTATTGGATAAATATGGGGTTCGCCATAATGTGGCCACTCGTTACCATCCTCAAACTAGTGGGCAAGTTGAAGTATCAAATAGGGAGATCAAACAGATACTGTCAAAAACAGTGAACGCTAGTAGAATGTTTTGGTCAAGGAGGCTTGAGGATGCTCTTTGGGCCTAACGGACAGCGTATAAGACTCCCATAGGTGTGTACCCATACCAACTTATATATGGGAAAGTTTTTCATCTTCTGATTGAATTAGAGAATAAAGCCATGTGGGCTATGAAGAAGTTGAAAATGGATTTGAACGAAGCTGCAGAACAACGGTTAACTGGGTTGAATGAACTCGATGAATTTCGCCTGAAAGCTCATCCCTCTACAAAGAAAAGATGAAGAAGTACCATGACCTAAAAATTGAAAACCGAGAGTTTATGGTTGGGGATTTGGTGCTTTTATTCAATTCAAGGTTGCGCTTGTTTCCGGGCAAGCTCAAGTCCAAATGGACTGGCCCTTACTTGGTTACCCAACTATTCCCTCATGGAGCAGTTGAGTTTGAAACCAAGGAGGGTGTGCAGTTCAAGGTGAATGGACAACGCATAAAAATCTATTTCAGGCATGCTGAATTGGCGAATGAAGTAATCGAGGCATAGCATCTTGTTGAAGTATAAGTAATCAAGTGTCTTCAGTCGTGCCGCGACGTTAAATCAAGCGCTGGTTGGGAGGCAACCCAATACCTATAGTTTTCTTTCTAGTAATTGTAGCATTTTCTACTAATGGGTTTTATATATGCAGGTAGCACATCACCAGGAAATTCTGCAGAAAATCACTCTGCAACAATCACTAACCGATACATCGACGGACCGTCACGCATGCGATGGACCGTCGCATGAATCCGTCGTGCCAGGTACGTCTTTCATTTATTTTCAAAACTAGGGCAGACGCGACATAACCAATAAGGGACCGTCGCATATGCGATGGACCGTCATCGAGGACTCGTTGCATCATTAATGAGTGTACCCGACCTGACCCGGTTGATGGTAATTTAGAAAATCGGTAACATTTAAAAACCCCACCTCTTCATTTCACCCATTTCCTTCCCTCTTTCTCCCATTTCACTCCCTTTCAAACTTCTAACTTCCTACCTCTCTTCTCTATCAACTGATCACTTCCTCAAATCCCTAAATTCCTAAAATCTACTCTCTACTGGTCGGAGTCTGCTGCTGTGGTTCTGTTCATGCTAACGAAGTTCCTCACTTGCTTTTCTTTCTCATCTTCTCAGGTATGTGTCTATGATTACTACCCATTTACATTGCATTTTTGTTTTTCAATTAGTATTAGCCTATTTCTTATTGATGGGTCTTTATTCTTTGATTCAATGTTGTCTTACCTAGGTTGAGAATCCTCAAATTTCCTTGTTAAAACTCTAGAAATAGGTGCTTTAGCATTGCTAGTTTTCTAGGTATTTGGGTTAGAAACATATAGGTTAACACTAAGTATTCTATTTGAGTAACAGAGGATGAATGTGGCATCCTCAGATCTTTCACTGAATGACAGAACGAGACCCCGATTATTGACCGCCGCATCCACAACGGACCGTCATAGGGTCTGCTCCAACACACCGCTGTTCGTTTTTATCTAAAGTGTCCACCAACGGACACATGCGACGGACCGTCGTTCACACGACGGTCCGTCTGGCACAACCGTTCTGTTTGTCAGAAACCCTATTCCTCAGGGTGTCCAACTTTTTCTAAATGTCCTCTGACGGACATCTAAGACAGACCGTCATACCCTCGATGGTCCGTCCTGCACAACCGTCATGACGGTCAGAGACCCATCTCCTGAGGGTCTCCATACTTTTTCTAAGTGACCTCTGACAGAGAGCTACGACGGTCCGTCCTGCATAACTGTCATGGTTGTCAGAGACCCTTGTCCTAAGGTTTCCCAATTTTTCTAAGTGTCCTCTGACGGACATCTAAGACGGACCGTCATACCCTCGAGGGTCCGTCCTTCAAAACCATTGTGATGGTCAAAGATCTCTCTCCTAGGGTCTCCATACCTTTTTCTAAGTACCCCACGACGGACATCAACAACGGACCGTCATTGTCACGATGGTCCGTCCTGTTTAGCCGTCATAACTGTCAGAGACTTTCCTTCAGGGGTATCCAAATAAAAATAGTTGAAGTAAGACATGACGGACCCCATGACGGTCCGTCGTACTCACGACGAGCCGCCATATGGTCCTTCGTGTTTCACTATTACTATAGAGATGTCAGTAATGCTTTTCTATTATATTTATTTTGTGTCATTTTTTCTTTTCTAGTTTGCTCCTTCTAGAACGAACATTGATTCTTTACAGGTACTATCTCTAATGGCACCAAAAGAAGATCAAGTTTACGCACGTGGGCGTTCAAAGTCTGTCACCCCATCTGCCTGACTGGTTATAGGCTCTGATGATGAGAATGATCCCGAGTACGTGCCCCCAGGCACTGCGACTCCATCATGAGCTGCACAGCCAACTAGAGCTACATCCAAAAAGGTGGCATCCGGCGTAGTCAGTGCCTCCCAGTCTGATAAGGAGTGCACACTGACCGACACACCTTCTGGGTCAGCTACACATGAAGAAGGAGCGTCTGGCTCCTTAGGAGTTTCGTGGTCGGAGAAAGCCTCCGGGTCCGCAGAAGTCCCTACACCCGCCACATCTGCACAATCTGCCTCGTTTGATGAGGCTGAAAGTCCTGATTCCACTCCACGCTCACCGACTAGTGCTCTCACCCCGGTTGCCGACCAGCCCAACCGGTGGTGTGTCGACGGGCAATATCAAGTGTATTTCGATGCCAAGTTTCTATATGATAAAGACTTCATGACACGGACCCTTACACTGGAGAGGCGGGTCCTTACAAGAAGTCTCCCCACCATGCCCGAGATCCACAATCTCTTCACCAGACACCGGCTTGAGTGGACAGCTCGTGCTTTAGGCCGCTATACTGAGGAGATAGTCTGAGAGTTTTACACCTCTTATATGGCTACTCTTATATCACAGATAGATAGGCGGGCTGCCCCCACCAAAAAGGCCCCACTGGAGCACGTCAGGGTACATGGCGTACAGGTCGATATCTCCCTGCAAGCCATCCGCCGGTATCTGTACGGCGAGGATGTTGATGCCAACAGGACCCCTCCCACCACCAAGTTCGACCTTCGGTGGCAAATTGTAAAAGATGGCCAATTCTTGCGTGAGCCATCGTTGAGAGAGACCACAAAGAGGTGGATGGCCCAACATTTGTCTATTGATGGAGAGAGTGCCGATTGGGTGAAGGAGTCGAAAGGAGCCATCAAGAAGGATAACTTGACCTTCACGACTAATTTCTTATGGTTAATTGTCTGCCACTGCCTTTCTCCCACGGCAGCTGATAACACAGTCACATGGGATCGCGCGGTTCTGATGGCGGCGATGATAGCTGGTTTTGAGGTGGACTTCGCTTGGCGTTTGCAGGCGGTGATGCACGAGAGGGCTTTCAAGGTCACAACTACTTAGCCATTTTCGTGCATGATATTTTCCTTATGCAGGTCCGCAGGTGTGCCAATCTGGCACATTGCTCAGCTAAAGACTCTGCTGGGCACTGTTGATATTGGCCTCATAAGGGATGAGGCCAATGAGTTGGCTCCACGTAGAGGGACCCGTCAAGAGTTGCCTCCACTTGGTGAAACTCTGGTTGATGCGGTCGCACATGCTTAGACGGCTACACAGGTTGCTTCCGAAACTACTGACACTATCCCGGGTAGTAGCACTGTCCCTAGCTCCTCTCGCTCAGCCCTTTTCCCCGCTCTATTCCCTCTTGCTAGGGTCCAGAAAATAGAGGCACAGATGGCTACTGATACGCTCAAACTTACTTCTCAAATAAGAAGTAAAGCGGTCGTGTGAAGTAAATAACCCAACTAGTGAGGTTGAGATCGTTCCCACGAGGAAAATAGTTTAGACTTAACTTCAATCTATTATTACTATCGTACAGTCAATTTCTTCCTTGGAAAGCAAAAATGATAAAAGGGGGGTTTTCTATTGAGTGGGAAGAGTTCATGGAATCTTTTCTACGAATGTACTTTCCTCATGAAAGGAGGGAGGTGAAGGGTGAGGAGTTTATCAGTCTCAAGAAAGGCAATATGAGTGTTGAGGAATACTGTTTGAAGTTCTCTACGTTGTCTAGGTTTTCTCCATCTCTTATGGATAAGCCTAGTGATGAGATGAGTATGTTTGTGACAGGTGTTGCTGATCTAGCGAAGGAAGAATGTCATACAGCCATTCTACAAGATGATATGACACTAGCTAGACTCATGGTGTATGATCTATCAATTGAAGAGTCTAAACTTGGTAGAATTGGTTGAAACATGAAAATGAGTGGTTCAAGTGATCAAAGCCAACCTAGGTTAAAAAAGAGGGCTCAAACTCAAGATTGACTTAGTGCTCCTAAGGTGAAATTTGAGAAAGGAGGTGGTTCTAAAAATGGTAAGCCTACATGGGCTACTTGTGGAAAGCCGCACTACGGGGAATGTCTATAGGGTACCGGGAGTTGATTTGGATGTGGTAAAGACTGAAACAAACTGAGTGATTGTCCTACTAGAAATGGTAAGCAATTTGCTCTTAATTTTCCAAAAGATGATGCTCCGAATAAAAGGCGTTTCTATGCACTCCGGACTAGAGGAGCAAAGCCGGATGAGGGTGGTGATGATGATGATGGTACGGTCTAGTATTTATCTATTTAGTGATATGAGTTCCTTCTAAGTGGGGGAGTATGGTTAGTAGATAGGCTGGAAAGTTATAGAAGCTTGTTGTTTGTGCATGGTGTTTAGAACTCTTGTTGAAATTGAATTTCATTGATTTCTTACATTGTGTATTTTATGAAGTTATGATTATGTTGCAAAATGTGTTTATATTTTTTATCTTGCATATGAGCATGTTTCTATCATGAATTCCCTAAATGCTGCATTTCTAAAATTCGGAAGCATGTTTACTGTAAAGCTACAAATGATTTTCGGTCACTGTAAAAATTTTGAGAAATTGACTAATTCATTCATTGGTTGAAAATTGTTTAAATGTGGTTTGAATTGATGTATATGAGCATGATAATGAATATAAAATGAGTTTTTGCTATTTAGAATGAAGGATCTGAGTTTCATAGCATGATGAGTTATAGAATTTCTTCTAGTGTCTTGTTGTGTTGTGAGTCTCTTGATTATGCGAAAATTGATGTTTTTCTAGATGTTTTTGTGTAGGTTGCTGTTAACAGAATATCTATTCTTGCAAGTGTTCGTAGAGTGACAAATGTCATTCGAGGACAAATATTGTCCAAGTGGGGGAGATTGTGATACCTCGAAAATGACTTAGATGAATCTAGAGCATAACATGTTTTTCACGAGGGTATAAAGTCGTAAAATGGTTTATATTGTTTTATTGCGGCAGTTTCTAAAGATTTAGGTGCATTGGAAGAAAAAACGTCAAGGGACGATCAAGACGTTCGACAACTAAGTAACCTATGTGCCTCATGTGTGGTTATGTGACTATATGTGTGTTTCATGAGTTAATGAGGTCTTTCTATGAGTTATTGTAGTGTTTAGAGGATGTTCGTCATGTTTTATGAAGTTTGGAGGTCAAATATCCAAGAACGTCCATGACGTTCGAAAGGTTTGCCTTGGAACAACCTTGTGTGTCTAAGCATGTTTCGTCGTGTTTTATCTGTTCATTTTTGATGAAATTGATGTAGGAGGTCCTAAACTCGTATACAAACAAATTTAGATAGGAAACGTCCAAGAAAAAGTCCCCAAGGACTATCCAATGGTCCTTGAGGAAGAAACCTTTCCTTGAGCCAAGGTTGCCTAGACAAGGCCCCAATAGACAGAGGAAAATGATGGCTCGTGGGAAAGTAGACACCCCGTCGCTGGGTGTCATTGATCAAGATTTAGCCTAGGGAGATCAATCTCCCAAATTCAAGTCTCTGAACCAAACGATGAGATGACAGGATGGTCCGTTTATGGATAAACGGTCCGTCGATTGGCATGTTGTTGGTGGACTGTCTTCTGTGTAGCTTTACTATAAACCCTAGGGGTGAATTGGTAAATTCACCACACGTTGTAATAATGCTTTTGGCGTTAAGTTGGGGGTACTTTGGGTATTTTCAACATGTTTATAAGCCTTATACACTTAGGAGAATTCATTCTTCAAAAATTAAAATCCAAAAACTCTAAAGAGCTCTCTACAACTCGATTGAAGCTTGAAGGGAGATTGAAGATTTAAGGTTGATTTATCCACCAATTTCTCTCAAATTTTGTGGAGTAACTTCATTAAGATATAATTTTTTATCCTTGAAACTCTATTCATCAAGGATCCCAACATTCAAAGTGTTTTCCAAGGTTTTCAAACATGAACTTGTCAAATTTTAGATCTATCCACGGGTTCTTGCATTAAAAGTTTAAAATCATCGAATATTAATTTAATTGTTTTTAGTTAGAAGATTTAAACTCAATTAAACTATGAACCGATGTAATTGATGAACCCTTGTTTTTGACTATTTTATGGGTTAAGTGATATTGGTTTAATGCTTATGAATTCTATCGTAGTTTTCTATATGCTATTGAATGATGTAAGAATTTTATTGAATTGATGTCTAGGTTTAGATTTATATTTTGAATTAACCTAGTTTCATTGAGTATTATGATTTTTGTATTGAATTGATGATCATGGCCATGGGTAAGGGCCTTATGTTATAGAATTGGATGATTTACCTATAGATTGAAGTTGTGAGAATGGATTGGTGGTATGCTGCCCTAATTCTCTTTATTTTAAGTAATGTATCTCTTGTATTATGTTATGATTGGTATGGTCCACATATGGTGGTGGTGCTATGTGAATGATGTGGCCTTGTTGGTGTTATTTTATGTATTATGATGATCATGGCCTTGTCGGCAAACTACTTGAATTATTATCATGATGTATGTAGTTGATTATGTGAATTATGATCATGTCACATCTGGGTTAACGCCCTAGACGTAAGCGGTGTTGTCGTCCTCTTTGAGTACTAAGACTAGCCTCTTAGTTTTAATCATTACATTCATAGGCCAAATTAGTGAAAAATTTAAAAATTTTCTTTACTTCTAATTGGAGTTTTGCATAGACCTATACATACACATATACATATATATATATATATATATATA